>NC_090654.1:246580098-246805098 GCF_040937935.1 Hyperolius riggenbachi
AAATAAACACATTTCCCCCATGTAGCCCATTATCCCGGGAAACATATGTTGCCGGTGGATGCCGTGGCCCTGCCGCTGTCTGAAAGTTCCATTTTATTTTATATTCCTTAACTGATTGTACCGCAAGTCACAAATTACCAGCTTGCCTGCATTACTCAGAGACATTAAACACTAGGAATTGATTAGAACAACTAAAGCGGTTGGTGGAAGGGTACAGGCAGGAGCCTAGCCTAGCTTTACAAAACAACTGGTTGAATAGACCTCTTTCTATAAAAGCTATTATTATTTAGTATTTAGATAGCACCGACATCTTCTGCAGCACTGTGCAGAGTACCGTATATTCTGGCGTTTAAGACGACCCCCGAACTCTTCCAGTTTGGGATATACTCGCCGTATAAGACTACCCCTCTTCCAACACACATTAAGTAAAAATAAAATCAGGTGCTATGTATGAACAGACACTGGTGCTGTACTGTATGTGGTACCCATTATTTAAAGAGACTCCGTAACAAAAATTGCATCCTGTTTTTTATCATCCTACAAGTTCCAAAAGCTATTCTAATGTGTTCTGGCTTACTGCAGCACTTTGTACTATCACAGTCTCTGTAACAAATCAATGTATCTTTCCCTTGTCAGACTTGTCAGCCTGTGTCTGGAAGGCTGCCAAGTTCTTCAGTGTTGTGGTTCTGCTATGCACTCCCCCCTCAGGGGGGAAAGAAACACACAAATGATCTCTTGAGATTCAAAAGGAATGCTGTATACAGCCTGCTTGTGTATGGATGTATTTTCTATGTGTGGACATACTGTACATCAACCTACTTCCTGTTTTGGTGGCCATTTTGTTTGTTTATAAACAAACTTTTTAAAACTGTTTTTAACCACTTTTAATGTGGCGGGGAGCGGCGAAATTGTGACAGATGGTAATAGGAGATGTCCCCTAACGCACTGGTATGTTAACTTTTGTGCGATTTTAACAATACAGATTCTCTTTAACAGTATACAGGTGATTGACTGGTTGGATTGGTCAACTCTCCCTCTCCATAAGTGAATTGGTCAGCTCTCCTTGTCTCCATTTTGTGGCATATAATGTTGTGTATTGTGCCTGGCTCGTACTCCTTTCTCTATGATTGTTTTGTGTGTGTCTGTGTTGTACTTGTGAGTTTTGTGGTGTATACTGTTGTGTATTGTGCCTGGCTTATACTCCTTTCTCTATGATTGTTTTGTGTGTCTTTGTGTTGTACTTGTGAGTTTTGTGGTGTATACTGTTGTGTATTGTGCCTGGCTCGTACTCCTTTCTCTATGATCGTTTTGTGTCTCTGTGTTGTACTTGTGAGTTTTGTGGTGTATAGTGTTGTGTATTGTGACTTGCTTGTACTCATTTATCTATGATCATTTTGTGTCTCTGTGTTGCACTTGTGTGTTTTGTGGCAGATAATGTTGTGTATTGTGCCTGGCTCATACTCATTTCTCTATGATTGTTTTGTGTGTGTCTGTGTTGTACTTGTGAGTTTTGTGGTGTATACTGTTGTGTATTGTGCCTGGCTTATACTCCTTTCTCTATGATTGTTTTGTGTGTCTTTGTGTTGTACTTGTGAGTTTTGTGGTGTATAGTGTTGTGTATTGTGCCTGGCTCGTACTCCTTTCTCTATGATCGTTTTGTGTCTCTGTGTTGCACTTGTGAGTTTTGTGGTGTATAGTGTTGTGTATTGTGACTTGCTTGTACTCATTTATCTATGATCATTTTGTGTCTCTGTGTTGCACTTGTGTGTTTTGTGGCAGATAATGTTGTGTATTGTGCCTGGCTCATACTCATTTCTCTATGATGGTTTTGTGTCTCTGTGTTGCACTTGTGTGTTTTGTGGCAGATAATGTTGTGTATTGTGCCTGGCTCATACTCATTTCGCTATGATGGTTTTGTGTCTCTGTGTTGCACTTGTGTGTTTTGTGGCAGATAATGTTGTGTATTGTGCCTGGCTCATACTCATTTCGCTATGATGGTTTTGTGTGTCTGTGTTGCACTTGTGTGTTTTGTGGCAGATAATGTTGTGTATTGTGCCTGGCTCATACTCATTTCGCTATGATGGTTTTGTGTGTCTGTGTTGCACTTGTGTGTTTTGTGGCAGATAATGTTGTGTATTGTGCCTGGCTCGTACTCATTTCGCTATGATGGTTTTGTGTGTCTCTGTGTTGCACTTGTGAGTTTTGTGGTGTATAGTGTTGTGTATTGTGCCTGGCTCGATTTCCTTTCTCTATGATCGGTTTGTGTCTCTGTGTTGCACTTGTGAGTTTTGTGGTGTATAGTGTTGTGTATTGTGCCTGGCTCATAATCCTTTCGCTATGATCGTTTTGTGTCTCTGTGTTGCACTTGTGAGTTTTGTGGTGTATAGTGTTGTGTATTGTGCCTGGCTCGATTTCCTTTCTCTATGATCGGTTTGTGTGTGTCTGTGTTGTACTTGTGAGTTTTGTGGTGTGCAGTGTTGTGTATTGTGCCTGGCTCATACTCATTTCTCTGATTGTTTTGTGCGTCTTTGTGTTGTACTTGTGAGTTTTGTTGCAGAGTATTGTGTACTGTGTGACTCCAACACAGCGAGCTACAAATCGCCCAACAAGTGGAGATGTTTTGTCCAGACATACACCAGCTTCATCTCTTCTCATGATGAGGTTTATGGAAAATGGGAATTAAAAGCGTTTATAGGTTCATTTGTTCAGAAGCCTAGTATGTAATTATAGATTTCTTTATTTTTCTTTATTTTTATTTTGAGTGCCTTAAGTTCGTATTTTTATTCCTCTTCTTGCCCAGAAGTTGTTTTTCTAATGTTTTTTTAATCTTGATTCATCAGGCTTTTGAAGTAACAACCATATAGAATGCAATAAAAAATACTAGAGTTCAGAGCCACTGTTTCTTGTTGTTAAAGTGTTACTGTACTTTTAAGTGTATATAATATGGCTTAAAGGGAATCTGAAGTGAACATAAACTTATAAGATAATGAGTTGTATCTGTAGTACAGCCAAAAATAGAACATTAGCAGCAAAGATATGAGTCTTATGGGGCCCGTACACCTAACGATTTTCCCGCCGAAATACGGCCGTTTTGATCACAGTCATCGAAACGGCCGTGAAATCGCCGCGCATGCCGCTGACAGAACGATGGATTTCTGTCCGAAATCCATCGTTCCCGTCGATCCATCCATGCGGAAGATTTTTCTCGGGTCGGGAGTGCGTCGATAGCGGCGTTCGAATGCCCGACGACCGACGCAATACAGCGGAGATACATTACCTGCTCCGCCGGCGCGAGTCACCGCTGTCACCTCCCGGCTCCCAGCTGGCATCTTCTCCCATCACCTTCCGCATCACGGCATCAGTGTATAACTTCCTGTGCCACTGCAGTGACAGCGGAAGTACAAATAGAGGGCGCTCTATTTGAACTTCCGCTGTCACTGGCGTGACAGAAAGTTATACGCGGATGCCGATGCAAAAAAGATGCCGGGACCAGGCGGAGAAGAAGACAGCAGTGGACCAGGGGACTCGCGCCGGCCGGAACAGGTAATGTATGCGGGGGGGGGGGGGGGGGGGGGGGGGGAGGGGGGGCGGTCGCAGCTCCACAGATTGTGATCGGTTTCAGGCTGACATCGATTCACAGTCTGTTTGCAGTAAGGTGGCCATACGATCCCTCACTGATCAGATTTGATCAGAGAGGGATCTATCTTTTGGTCGAATCTGATAGCAAAACGACCAGTGTATGGCCACCTTTATATTGTTTCCAGCACAGGAAGAGTTAGTTATCTATGCAAAAGAGCTTCTCTGATCTCAGACCAAACTTGGTCAGCACTGTTTTCTGGAGCACTTATACATCAAAGAAACCGTGAAAGACAACTTCAGATAAGATTTTACTGCAGAGAAGTTCAAATGGTCATTAGCTCTGCCTGTTTCATAGTTTAAAATGCAGAGTGTAGTTTGTAAACTGTAAATACAGTATTAAAGAATGATGCAGTGTTAAAAAAAAAAAAAAAAAGCTATACAATTGAGACTCTTTTTTTCTTTGCTACCAATTATCCGTACTATACAATACAATTAATTATATCATGTTTTGTTTTACTTCAGTGTCACTTTAAAATTGGCATTACACTTTGTCCTGTAATAAAGTTTTTAGAAAACAGAACAGACTGGATACATACAGGAAGTACTTCCCTTCTATGTGGCAGTAGCTTACCTGACTGTAGGAGATAAGACATGAATAGTGTTAAGCGACGTACACACATGCAATTGTCTCCCATCGGGAATCGGGAAACAATCCCTCTGGTGACAAATAGTTTCAGATGCATTTGTAGCTGTGGATGATGGTGGAAGTCCGACAAAGAGCTCACGATGAACCGAAAATAAAATTACAGTTGGGCATACTCGGGGGTTGTTAGGGATCCAACATGTTGTATACAACAAAAAGAAAACGATCATCGGCTGAAGCGGTCCTATCGGTCATTTTGGCAAACGTTTATCCAATGTGTGTATGTATCTTTAGTTGCTGCATTTCATGCCTGCTATGACAGGGCTACTGGTGGGGTCAAAAATGTAACTACTGGAGGAGCAGTTTCTGCAGGGGCAGGGAGGCTTACCGGGGTGGGGGAGCAACTTATAAGGAACCTTAACTGAGAGGGATATGGATGTTTCCTTTTAAACAATACCAGTTGCCTGGCAGTCCTGCTGATCTCTTTTGCTGCAGTAGTGGCTGAATCACAAACCTGAAACAAGCATGCAACTAATCCATTCTGACTTCAGTCAGAGCACCTGATCTGCATGCTTGTTGAGGGGCTGTGGCTAAAAGTATTAGAGACACAGGATCAGCAGGAGAGTCAGGGAACTGGTATTATTTTAAAAGGAAGAATCAATATCCTTCTCAGTTTAGGTTCCTTTTAAGGGCTGTTATCACTTAGCGATTTCCACATGAGCGATTGTGATTCCACAGTTTTTGAGTCATGAGCGATTGTTTGCATGATTGTACAGGCGCATGATTACAGGAACAACATTTGGCAACATGCAGCGATAACTGGTACGATGGAGCGGATGTTTATGATTCACTACGACTCCGTGCAATGTACCGCTATCACTTGACTTCCCTTTCACGCCCGTCGTGTGCTGTGGCATGTTCCCGCGAGGAGGAAGATGGATCGGAGAACCTTATTTGTTGGGAGGTATCACTGTGAGGTTCCTCGATCCATCGTCAGCTAAGTATTGAGCCTAACTCCCCCTCTTTCAAATTAAAGTCCCCCTCTGGAGCAGGTGGCATAGCCACACGTTATGAGTGGAGGCTACTTGACAGCAACTGTTATGTAGGATCGTGGTGGTCATACTTGTCACATGACCCCTAGCAGGTAGACCTTCTGGCTATGAGGATCATCATGGAGGGCAGAGTGTGAACATTGAGGAGATTCTGTCATCGTTTTGCTGGGAGGAGGAAGGTCCCATAATTTGTGCAGTGTTCTCCCCAGGCTCTTTTAGCTAGGTGGTCGCTATTAGTAAAATATGCCAAGCACCTATCCTAACCTTAACCATCCGGTTAAGGTGCCTAACCTTAACCCCTCAATCTAATGCCTAACCCCCTGGAGGTGCCTAACCTTAACCTCCCTAAAAGTGCCTAACACTAATTCAATTTGGGTGCCCCAACTGCCGATAGTTGTAGCCAATCACCTACTACTTGCATTGGGGGCACAAATGACCCGCTGGGCGCCCAGTTGCCAATATTTCATCCTGGTGCGTCTGCTGGCCGTGGTGCTGAAATGACCTAATCTGCAGTTTTTAGTTCTGCAGACTGCCGAGCACTGTAGCAAATGCTCAGCGGTTTTGCTAGCCTTTGCTACTGCAATTACCGCCACAATTTGTATACCAGTGGAATATTCCACAACCGTATCCCCAACCCCAAAAACAGAGATTACTTGTTTGTCGTCATCTCAGACGTTATTTGTTGCCATCTCGGAGGTAAACACAAGGGAGAGGGATTCCCTGTTCAAAACGCTTGCCAGGGGCGTTCCTTCAGGGTCTCCAGAGCTGCCACGCCTCCTGCTGCTCCCCGCCTCTCTGGGCGTGGTGAGAGAATGAATCTCTCCTTCCAGTGTGGTGACCTGCAGGTCACGAAAATGAAAGTGGGCCAGTGCGGCCCACAGGAGCAGCGTTTTTTGAGGCTACTTGATCTGCTCAGCCCCTTGGTAGCCTTTTTATTTTTATGAGCCCACCTCGGGCTCTCTTTAACTCCCCTCAGCTGTGGGCAGTGCTGTCTAGTTTACATTTCGATTAAGAGTATCTACGTACTTATAGCTACTCGTAGTGCACAACACTAGTGGTTTCTCTAAGCCAGTCATTACCTATTACAGTAAAGAAGCTGGTACATTTCTGTGCACGGTTTATCCCATTGCAATTTCCGGTGAGTCTGGAGAAACAGTAAAGCCATGCTAGAGATACTTCACTCCTGCTCCTCCTGAGTACATTACACTCTGCTCTACCTGAGCCTCTGCTGATGTCATGCTCTTTGTGATTGATTATAACTGGCAGATTTATTTCTGCTTCAGTCCTTCCATTAGATTTCCGAGCAGCTAAGGGGCAGACGGAAGGCAGAAGTTGTAAGATTGCCTCCGCCCAGGCTGCTGCGTATCACAATCTCCCTCTTTCTCTCTGGTCTTTGCAGCTGTACAGAGGAGTCTGGCAGTCTTGGAGTTCAGCTCCTCAGACCACGTCTCAATCTGTGAAATCAGGATTTTTGTGTTCCAGTTAGATCTGTCTTCAGTGGCAGCAATGTTGCTTTTCCATGTCTAGGCAGCATTTTTTTTATAAAGACTCTGCAGGCTGAGATGTAACTTCACTTAGAGGAAAATTCTCTGCAGAATGGCAGCATGCATTGCAAGTCTCAAACCTATATAAGTGTTATTATAGTGTACATCTTCCACAGCGCTTTACATTACTAACAGTCCCTCAGAGGAACTCACATTGTAATCCTTACCATAGTCACTTTTCTGTCTTTGGTTGCTATTAAAGACTAAGGAGACCACCTTTTTAGGGGTGACAATAAACGTATCTGTATGTTTTTTGGAATGAGGCAGGAAATTGGAGTAGGTGGAAGAAACCCATGTAAACACGGGGAGACCATACAAACTACATGCAGATAGTGTCCTGGCCCGGATTGTGACCCAGAGACTCTGGTGCTGCAAGGCGAGAGGGCTTCCACTACACCACTGTACCACCAATATATACACACTTCAAGTAAATGTGAGGTAACTTAAAGCGGATCCAAGATGAAAAACTAACTATGACAAGTAACTTGTCTATATATCTTATCTAAAGTTTAGATAGTTTACTCAGCCAATCTAGCTGCAAACAGCTTCAACAGTAGATGATTATTTCTTCCTGTGATACAATGAGAGCAGCCATGTTCTGTTTGTCACTGGAAGGTTTTATTAACGTGCTACTTGAATCACGCTGATATTAAAAGATATACAGCACATCAAATTTTCATTTTGTCTACTTGTGAGAAACACATTCTTGTGCTTCACAGGTAAATTACATTTACATAACCATAAATTGGTTCAAGGCATTCCGGCCAGACAGGAGACAAACCTGTATTTGCATACCCACTTGGTGTATTACCATAAAAGCCTCTTTTACAGAGATCTGAAGATTTAGAAGGACCTGGTGTATTGGAAATTAACACATGTAACCAATTTTACCTCTGCCAGTGTTTACAGTAAAACATACCCTATTGTCTTTTCTGTCTGTGCTATTGTTAAACATTACTAACATGTTCACTCCAGTTCAATCTGGTTTTCCCCCCATCATCACTGTATATAAAATGAATTTGTAAATAATGACTTCAGATGCTGTTCCATCAACTTGAGCGTTTGTGGTTCTGTATCTCCCAGCTGGAGAGAGAGTACTCACTTAGAAGGGGGGGGGGGGGGAGGATTTAACCTGGGTTGCAGATCTGGGATCTGCTAAAATCATCTTGTAGCTACCTCCAATAAAATCGAGCCATCAGTCACAGGCAAGCTGATAGCATCTTCAGCCTGTGAAAACTTCACTCACATCTCCTCCTCCCCTCTGAAATCTCTGGCTAGTAACCTCCTCCTGCCCCAACTGAGCTCCCATGAGCCCTTGGTACATGAGTCTGAGAAAACCAAGGCACTCTGAAAAGCTGTGGGCGAGGCTTGTTTAGTTTATAGGGAATTAGAGTATTAAAACAAAACAAAAAAAAGTATTTGGCTTGAGGAATGCCTGATAAACTATATGAAAGGAAAACAATTATGCAATGAGTAAACGTTTATCTCGGATCCACTTTAAAGGACACCTGAAGCGATAGGCTTATGGAGGCTGCCATATTTATTTCCTTTTAAGCAATACCAGTTGTCTGGCTATCCTGCTGATCCTCTCCCTCTAATACTTTTAGCCATAGACCCTGAACAAGCATGCAGCATATCAGGCGTTTCTGATATTATTGTCAGATCTGACAAGATTAGCTGCATGCTTGTTTCTGGTACTATTTAAAAACTACAGCAGCCAAAAGATCAGCAGGGCTGCCAGGCAACTGGTATTGTTTAAAAGGAAATAAATATGGCAGCCTCCACATTCTTCTCAATACAGTTGTCTTTTGAAACCAAAAAATAGGTACTTGCCTATGGGCATGGAAGGCTCTGGACCCTATAGAGCCTCCCCTGTGCTCTCTTGTTCCCCTTGTTCCCGAGCTTTGCCACCTCTAGAGGTTTTGGGAGGAGAGGAGGGGCTCCTTTCCTGGCTTAAAGCACACTTCGGCACTTTAATCCACCTAAGGAAGTGAGCACAGACCCACGAAAGGCATTGCCAGTGCATAGTAGAATTTAATTGTTATATTAATTTGTCTTCATTGAGGTAAGTCACCTCATCAATTGTTCTCATTTATTTTGTTTTTCAACTCAATTTTTTCATATCCCTGGGCGCTTCTTTTCCTCCTATTGGAAGATATAAGAAAGCTAGATCAAGAAATGATTGATCTTTCCAATGTATAAACAATTCACTGCACGCTTCCAGGAATCCCTGCAAAAATTAGCTTCACATAGCGTAATACTGCTTCACTCCAATAAAACGCATGCTTCACCAAACTTCTGTGCACTTGCGAACGGTGCAATGCTGTGTTCCAACCACCTCATAAACCAAGAGGCTCACCAGATCCAAACCACATATTTCTCAGGTGGAAGTCTCGCTCAAACTGTATGTTTCACTCCGCACATCAGTGATCCATACTCATCATGTTGTAAAATTGGCCTTTTTAATAAAACACATTAAAACTTCATTGCGCAGTATATCAGTACAACTGTAAAATCACAACTGCGCTTCTTGCGCACTTCAGCAACTTACAAGATCTAAAGGAACAGATAGTGTGTCACAGCGGCAGGTCTAGGCCTGGCGTCTCGGTTTCTGTAAGTCTTCCGCTGCGTCCCGCGCTCTCGGCTGTCCGCACCCACCTGGTCCTTCTACATTCCACCACTCCCACGTGACTTGCGTCAGGCGTACTGGCTCCGCCCTACGTGTTTCGTCATCAAGACTCATCAGGGGCTGACTGATTGATGTTTTCTATGTAATTCATTCATGTTGTTTGATCCACTGTGAGGTTGCAGGTCATCATCTTTACTGCTGGGAAACGAGCACAAATCACCAACTGCTGCTGTTTCTCACAAGGCAATGAGATTTACAGACAGGAAACTGTCCAGGCCATGGCCCTGACATCACACTGTGGGAGGGGTTTCACCACGATATTATCCATACAAATGTCCCTGATGATCTATTTGTGAAACAGTGGAAAGCTGATGTTTGCGAAAATCGCCAAAGATTTCTCGTGGGAAAGGGGGGTATCGGCTACTTATTGGGATGAAGTTTAATCCTCGGTTCGAGTCCCTCTTTAAAGTAATTTAGTGAGTATGACCTTGCATTTGACCCTATGGCACTGCTGGATGTCAATTCTTGGTCATGCAGTAGTTAAACTTGGATGATAATAAAAAAAAAAATTTCCTTTGTGCCTGCGGCTAATATTCACTGATTTTGTCATGCTTCTGTTTTTGGATGATGAGATTTGTTTGTTTATTCCAGTCAGGCATTAAATACTTATCCTATTAGCTTGACATTTGCCAGGTTTGTAGAGCACTAATTGTACCAACATCCATGTGGGTTATTTTTGTCAAGGGTTTTTGAAAACCTCTGAAGCATCTTTTAGCAACAGCAAAAATGAGACACTGGCAATTTGGAAATTGCTTCTTTATTTAGAAGAGAAATGTGATAATATCTGTTCCTATGTCTGTCTGACAAATTATTATTAATATAGATTTTTATATTGCGTCAGGCCGTCCGCCTGTTCTATGGCTCTTTACTTAGAGCATTAGCACAGATTAGGCATACAGTTACATGGTACAACTGAGTGCAGAGGATAATTAAGGCAAAATGAGACTTTTGGGAAGGCTGTGAACTCCCCGTTTCCACTTTTTGGGTGAAGCGAGGTATGGGTAGTAGCACACAGGATGGCAACCAGCTTACCAGCTGGCCCTAGTACCTGCCTAGGTTGCGTAGGTGATCTGGCACTGAATAGGGTTCATGCAAATAATACACTGTTATCTGAATACCCACTGTATGGAACAGAGAATGCAAGACAATATACAGTAGTATTGGAACAGATGCATGGCCCTGCTTATAAAAGGAGTGGATGGAGTCCAGTCTGGTTAAGGCTGACCCAAACCAAACATTTTTTTAATTCAAAATATGTAGTTGCACCACTGACACATACAAAGATAAATAAACACTCCTTCATGCCTATGAGCATTTCAGTGCATGCTTTTCCCCCTTCTCTTTTCATAACTAGGGTTATACAGGGGGCAGCCATTTCTTCTGAGCTTAGTAGGAGGTTTTAGATCATGGGTGTGTTTGTCATCAGCTACCCTCCCTCACAGGGGCGTCATCTATGTGAGATCTCACACAAGCTGAGATCACCTCCCCTGTGACATCATCAGTAGCAGCCTGTGTTTTGTTTTTGTTTATCTCCTCCACCAGTCTGCCGGATTCTGTCCCGGCAATATGAAAGGAAGGGAGGGGTTCCTCCAATAAATGTAAAATATTTTATATTTCTCGTCATGCAGCTGAAAAAGGCTGCTATTTATTATTATAAGTTAGAAAACAGATTTTATTTCTGAAATCTTGTATTTTTAATTTGGGTCCTAGATATGCTTCACTGTATGCCTGAAGAGGGGAGTTGTAAGCTTGTATGTTAAAATCTTGGAGCATTGTGAGTGTTGAAGGGATTGTTGAAAAAAGTTCCAGATGAAAGAAGCAGCTCGCAAAAAGTCCTTTAGCCTTTGAGCCACTGTTAAAATACATTTCCTGTAAGAAAATCTGTCCGAGTTTCTCAGTCTGTGGCAGAATTCTGAAGCTAGTGATTATGGAGTAAGAGTGACCAAGAGACAGATGTCTTTCTGATCGGAGAGAGATCTTTTGGCCGCCATAAACCACAGGCCAATTCCCGACTGATTTCAGCATGAAATCTTACAGCAATCAGCCTTGTGGCGATGCCTCGCCGCCCCCCGGCCGCTGTACCACATAGTGTAAATGTAGGAAGCAGGAGATTTGGGTGCATGAGACAAGTGGACAAAAAGGGCGCCCCATTCACTCCCATTATAAATATCGTTTAATGGGCGCCGCACAGGGAAAAAAAGGCGCCGGAGATCATTAACGTTTTACAAACGGCGCCCGGAGATTTTTAAGGTTTTATAACTGTGCTTGTGATGATTTAACTTTACAAAATGAGCCCGTGACGAATAACGTTTATAAAGATACTAAATCACTATTTCTAAAACATTTCTAAAACATTATTATCCACCCCAAAAAAATATTTACATTTTTTTATTTACATTTTTTTATTTATTAATGTTTGTAAAACATTATTATCCATAGGGGGTCTTAGGTTTAGGCACCACCAGGGGGGTCTCAGGTTTAGGCACCAACAGGGGGGTCTTAGGTTTAGGCACCACCAGGGGGTCTAGGGGTTAGGGATAGGTACAGGGAGGGTTTTTAACAAACGTAAATATAAGTTTCAGTTTAGAAACAGGGAAGATTAAGGTTTTAAGAATTGCCGATCTCATACACATTATTTAATGATTTATAAATTCTTAAAACACTATTTGTAAACGAAATTCTACACAATATTTTTATAAACGATAATACTGCTTATCGTTTACACCACGCGCCCTTTTTTCCCGACGCCCTTTTTTGATGTACACGTAAATGTACCCCCTGTGCCCCTGCATTAATACATTACCACTCTTCCTGCCGGCGCAACCATGTGATTGCCAACCATGTGGGGCAAGAACCCGGAAGAGGAGTCCGGTGGGTGGCAGAGAGGTAATGTATAATGCAGGGGCACAGGGGGTACATTTACACTCGGGGGTACAACGGCTGGGGGGTTTCTTTACGTTCGTCCGCGATTAGCGCACACTGTTACCGCTGTGCACCCAATCGAGTATGTCATCCTGACATCTTGCAGCATGTCCAATCGATACATTCAACCAATTTCAGCCCCTTTGCAGTGTGTCAGCCCTAAGCCCTTCCATCAGTCAAGACAACAGTGTGTGGTGCCCTAGGGGGTAGCCTTGTGTTCCCTTATGCTCACCTAGGCATCAGCTGGTTAACAATACTGGGCTGTTGTTGATCACCTCCATGCACAGATCCTCGCTGTATTGTGCTACGGAACACCATGATTGAGTTTTCAAGTGCGGACTAGGCTTTGTTAACATCTAAAATCAAAATCGCTGATGGCAGCGTTTTTAGATTTTTTGCACTTTTTTTTTTTCTCCTCCCGGCACTTAGCTGCGCACTGTGATTCTCGGTAAAGTGCTTTTCAAAGCGCTTTTGCAGAACAATTTGTTTTTTCACTTCCTGACGTCAGTCACTCTTTCACCCTGAAATGAATAAATACAATGTGTTTATTCTTAAAACGCTGGGGAAATCGCTATACAAATCGCTTTTTCAAGCGCTCTGCGATTTCCCTATACCTTCCATTTCGCAAAAATGCTCAAAAAATGGTACAGGAAGCGCTTTGCTGAGCGGATCGGAATAGAACCGCTCAGATGTGAACACTCTCATAGGGAATCATTGCACAAGCTTTTTAGGGCTATTTTCAAAATCGCCGGCGCTTGAAAAAAGGGCAAACACACTCTAGGTGTGAATGAGCCCTTAGCCTGGCAGTTTCCAGAATGTGATTTGTTTGTTGTTCAGCGGCAGGACTGGGGTGAAGATTGATTTCCGCTCCCGTCTGCAGCTCGCAGTGATTTGAATAAATGCAGAATTGTAACATAGGAAAAATGGATGTATTGTAGTGTGATTATATTCTCGTATTATTTCCTGAGCTTCCCGTGCTCCAGGCCTGTTCTGTCCACACAAGCAGAAATAGACGGGAACTTCTGAGGTAGAGGTGGGAACGCTATTTACCATCAGCAAAGTGATTTTCCAGATGAACCTCTTTAGTGCTTCAGCCGTATGGGAGTACAAACTACAGATTTCATTCTTGCTTGCTATAAAGGACTGAACTCACTCACCGGTTATCATTCGGTATCTGGGAACAAATATATAGTACTAGCTGATGGCCCGGCGTTGTCCAGGTAGGTGTTTGGCTGTTGTTGGCTCCGCCCTCTTTCTCTAACCCTAACACACAATTGCTCAATGACCAAGTTTGTGGTCTCGGTATCAGTAATTTGCGTTGAAATGAAGCAAATCTGATTTGCTACTTGTGGCTCCACCCCCTTTTCTGAATTTGAACCCCCAGTCACCCAATGACCAACTGTACCAGGTTTGAGGTTTGTGCCATTAACAGTGCAAGAATGGCAGCAATTCAATATTCCCCTTGAAAATCAATAGGTGAATTTTGATTGGCTTTTGTAGGCTCCACCCACTTTTCTGAATATTAATCCCAGTCACCCAGTGACAAACTGTGCAACATTTGAGAACCCTGCCAGTAACCGTGTAAGAATGGCTGCAGTTTACATTTTCCAAGTGAAATTTATATTTGTCTCCACCCACTTTTTGGTTATGGGGATAAAAAGTATCCTATATGTTATTCCAGGTAATGTACTATGTGTGTGCCGAATTTCATTCAAATCCGTTCAGCCATTGTTGTGTGATTGAGTAACAAATATCCAAACTTTTGTATTTTTAATATTAGTGAGATTTATAGAGCACTGACATCATTTGCATCACTGTACAGAGCATATAGCAATATCAGCAGGGAGCACAATTTCTGTCCGTGTTATACAGCGCTCCACTTATTAAAGAGGAGCTTTAATGAATAGAAATTAAAAATGCTTAATTTTTTTACAGTGTTGATTTATATATTGTTTAGTCAGTATTTGCCCATTGTAAAATCTTGCCTCAATCAGATTTACATTCTTAAAGGGGATACCAGAGCCGAATAAAGCTAGAGAAATGGGCGGAGAAGGTATATACTGTCACCTGTCCTGATGCCCACCGCTCCCCCCGGTCTCCTCTCTGTCCCCCGTATCTTACCTAAAAGCCCCCCCGAGATACTCTTTCGGGTCACGGAAGTCAGGCTTTACTGCGCAGGTGCTTATCGGGCTGTGTACATCCTACAGCGCACACCCGTGGCCGGGAGCGCACTGCGCATGCAGTCACGATTTTGTTGTGCGCCCTCGCACTGTAGGATGCACACAGCTCGGCCTGTGCAGTAAAGCCTGACTCCGACAACCCAGAAGAGTACCCTGGGGGACTTTTAGGTAGGATACAGGGGGCAGAGAGGAGCTTTATTCGGCTCTGGTATCCTTTAAAGAGGAACTCCAGTGAAAATAATGTAATAAAAAAGTGCTTAATTTTTAAAATAATTATGTACAAATTATTTAGTCGGTGTTTGACAATTGTAAATCTTTCCTCTCCCTGATTTACATTCTCACATTGATCACATGGTGACATTTTTACTGCTGGCAGGTGATGTCACTGGAAGTAGCAGCTGGTTGCATTTTTGGCAGTTGGAAATAGCTGTTTGGAAACAGCTGTAAACAGCTATTTCCCACAATGCAACACAGTTCACAGGCAGGAAACTGCCAGGACCATGGTCCTCACAGTTTCCTGTGGGAGGGGTTTCACCACAATATCAGCCATACAGAGCCCCCTGATGATCCGTTTGAGAAAAGGAATAGATTTCTCATGGGAAAGGGAGTATCTGCTACTGATTGGGATGAAGTTCAATTCTTGGTCACGGTTTCTCTTTAAATTTATCGGTGGTGTTGGCATCTTTACTGCTTCCAACGTGTATCACTGTGGTTTTTATTTTTCCTCCTCTGTGTAGTGAGCAGTAACATCAGTTGATCTCCTAGAGCGCTTTCATGCAGAAAGCTGTGTGACATCATAGCCTAGGCTAAACATCACTTGGTGTGTGTGTGTGTGGGGGGGGGGGGGGGGGGGGGGGGTGCGGGGTACATATCAATGTACAACAATATATAGTTTTAGGGGGATGTTGGGGGAAAGGGATGGTCAGCGAGATGCAAATTTTTGCATTGCCTGCAAATTTAGTGCAAATGGTATACTGCTTGAAATTAGACCAATCAAATTATTTTTGATGCTGATTGCCTCAAAATCCGAGCTGCATAGAATGTTCAAAACATTTGCATACAATCTGGAATTATCAGTATCTGGCTGCCCTTCTCTAATGTTCCTCCACTGAGCTTCTTATCGGGCAGCTCAGCAGTACCGACATGTTGTGTCCATAATGGCTTTTGTAGAGTAAACAGTAATTCTTAGTTTAAAGTACCCGAGAAGTGAGAGGGATACAGAGGCTGCCATATGTATTTCCTATCAAAGAGGACCTGAACTCTTGCACAGGACAGAAGTAAAACATAGAGAAATGCACCCTGTATGTATTTAGAGAGTTTAGCCTGTTTAATTCCCCCCATCCGTGACAAATCACATGTGTAATTTGATCTCTCAGCTGTGTTCGCTGGCTGCCTCGGCAGAGCAGTTAATTTGTAAACACAAGATGTTAACCCATTGTCTGCTGCCATGATAGCAGGAAGTAGGCACACTGCACATTTATTGCAGGATTTGTATCCGCTGTCACAATGAAATGTTTTTCTTTAAAGGTTATTATACTGTTACTTATCTTTTAGAGCAGAGAGGAGGTTCTGAGTTCAGGTACGCTTTAAAATGCCAGTTGTCTGGCAATCTTGCTTGTTCTTTTTGGCTGCAGTGGTGTCTGAATCACACACCTGAAACAAGCATGCAGCTAATCCAGTCAGACTTCAGTCTGATCTGCATATGCTTGTTCAGGGTCTAAGGCTAAAAGTATTAGAGGCAGAGGATCAGCAAGACAGCCGGGCAATTTGCATTGTTTAAAAGGAGTGACATGTTAGCCTCCATATCCCTCTCACTTTCGATTTGCTTGAAACCAGTAGAATTCTCATTTCTCGGGCTGTCTCTGTGTTTGTTAGTTGGGTTTTTGTGGTTACTTGTGAAAGGTCACACTGTGTGGCAGAGCCCTCGTGGAGCCCCTCCTGTGCTCAGCCATACAATGCCAGCTAACACTTCTATTTTCTGTGCCCTATTCATGCTCCTCTGCGGGAGGACTTCCACTAGACTCCCTGATCTTCTGATCCACCACTTAAAATGTCCCCAAATTGACAAAAAGGCCAGTTTTAATAGCACTCAGGCTGACAAGTGAATATAAGTGGTGTACGGAAGCGAAGTGTTAAATGCCAGTTTTAATGGCCTGGATATGCTTGTCATACCTCACCACAGCTCTCTCCCTCTTCCTTCTGGGTGCAGCTAGTGGTACGGTCCATCAGGTGTGATCATTTGAGGAACAAGACATGCTAGACTGCATTTTCCATCATCCCTCCATTACAGAAAAAAAAATTGTATTCTACATAAGGATGTAGACGTGTACCGTGTATACTTGCATATAAGCCGACCCGCATGTAGCCCGAGGTACCCACTTTTTCCTCCGAAACCAGGAAAAAGTGATTGACTCGTGTATAAGCCCCCTCCACAGTAGCCAGATGTGCCCCCAGTACAAGTCAGACCCGATCCCCGTAGCCAGATGTGCCCCAAGCATGATACAGCTGTCTCAAGACGCCACTAGGTGGAGTCATAGATATGAGACACAGTGAATGCCACACAGGAAGAATCCCTGATCATTTCACTGCTGACACGTTGCTTGCACGCACTGCTCCACAATCCGGGGGACACAGGTAGTCTTAAGCAGTGCACTCTGCACACCGTGTTGCAGGGGATGGGGGCACAGACACTGCAGGGAGCCAGATGTCAAGAGCAGGTTCACTATCCTTGCGCTCCTCTGCCAGTAACAAAACCTGCTCCACCGTCCATTCTGCTCCAGTGACTTGCATATAAGTTGAGGTGTTAACTTTACAGCACATTTTTTTGTACTGAAAAATTAGGCTTATACGCAAGTATATAAGGGAGTTTAAATATATTTATGTGCTAAAACTATGTATAGCATTTCCTCACTGTGAACTGATCATTTATGCTGCATTTTGCACAGCGAGGGGGTGAGGTCATCATTTCGGTTGCAATTTCTAATTTTTGCTAGTAACAGTAAATCAATAAGCGAAGCCATGAGGAGCATAGTGCAGTGATCTGCATACTTGGCTCTCCAGCTGTTAAGAAACTACAAGTCCCACAAGTTTGCAGATCACAGGCTTAGTGAAAAGTAAACTAAATCATGTCTGCTTCCTCCTCTCTCAGCTTTCAGTTATCAGAGGTATGCCTCAGACCAGACAAGCACCACCCTTATGAAGGCAGCAGAAATTACACTTTGCCCCAGGGGTGTAGATATATGTACCTCGCTGCAATTGCCCACCCCTTGTGCACTCTCTGCCCGCTAGTACACCGATCCTTGAATGGGAACTCATGTTCCCATTCACAGATCAATGTGCCTGTGATCAATGATCAACTGGCATCAATGAGATGCCGGTGGTCATTGACAAAGTGAAAGTTAAAAACGTGCACACAGCACTTCCTGGGTACTGCTTACAGTACACAGGAATAAAGTGGGGGGAACTTCTAGTGACCAAAAAGTAAAAAGACACCTACATACATTAACCTCCCTGGCGGTATGATTATTTCCGGATTTTAGGATCTTTTTAAAACGTTTCAGACCCTAAAATCAGGAAAAACCATGCTGCCAGAGTCTCTGCAGCAGCCCCTGCTCTCACTCACCTCCCTGACCTTCAGTACTGCAATTTTACCTCTGTCGTCCAGGTGGCGCTGTAACTCTGTTGTGAGATCACTAACGGCGATCTCACCAGAGTGATTCAGAGCCTTGGAGGACAGGAAGGAGAATGTCTACCGACGCCTGGACCCCTCAGGAGGTGAGTAAATACGCCCGCTGCATGCTTTACTCAGCACTGAGCTCCCGGCGGCTGGCCTGAGTGTAGCTTGGGATCACCTCCAGGGAGGTTAAATTAAATAAAAATAAATAAATCCGCTATAAATTAACCTCTCCCGTCCCAAAATAACACTTGTTAAAAAAAAGTGACATTTAAAAAGAAAATACATAGTGCATGGCATTAGTAGTGATATAGTGTAAACAAACAAAACTGAAAAAAATACACCTTTATTTCCAAATAAGATATTGTCGCCATACATTGTACAAGGGACATCATTTAAATGTTGTAATAGTCGGAACAAATGGGCAAATAAAATGTGTGGGTTTTATCCACAGCTGCGCGTTTTATTTTAAAACTTCACTGGCTGCTCCTGGGCTGCAGGCTGGGTATCGGGGCACCAGACACTGGCTGTTCCTGGGCTGCAGGCTGAATATCAGGGCACCAGACACTGGCCGCTCCTGGGATGCCGGCTGGGTATCGGGACACCAGACACTGGCTGCTCCTGGGCTGCAGGCTGGGTATCGGGGCACCAGACACTGGCTGTTCCTGGGCTGCAGGCTGAATATCGGGGCACCAGACACTGGCCGCTCCTGGGATGCAGGCTGGGTATCGGGACACCAGACACTGGCTGCTCCTGGGCTACAGGCTGGGTATTGGGGCTCCAGACACTGGCCACTCCTGGGCTGCAGGCTGGGTATCGGTGCTCCAGACACTGGCTGCTCCTGGGCTGCAGACTGGGTATGGGGGCTCCAGACACTGGCTGCTCCTGGGCTGCAGGCTGGGTATGGGGCACCAGACACTGGCTGCTCCTGGGCTGCAGGCTGAGCATCGGGGCTCCAGACTCTGGCCACTCCTGGGCTGCAGGCTGGGCATCGGGGCTCCAGACTCTGGCCACTCCTGGGCTGCAGGCTGGGTATCGGTGCTCCAGACACTGGCTGCTCCTGGGCTGCAGACTGGGTATGGGGCACCAGACACTGGCTGCTCCTGGGCTGCAGGCTGGGCATCGGGGCTCCAGACTCTGGCCACTCCTGGGCTGCAGGCTGGGCATCGGGGCTCCAGACTCTGGCCACTCCTAGGCTGCAGGCTGGGTTTCGGGGCTCCAGACACTGGCTGCTCCTGGGCTGCTGGCTGGGTATGGGGGCTCCAGACACTGGCTGCTCCTGGGCTGCTGGCTGGGTATGGGGCCTCCAGACACTGGCCGCTCCTGGGCTGCAGGCTGGGTATCGGGGCACCAGACACTGGCTGCTCCTGGGCTGCAGGCTGGGTAATGGGGTTCCAGACACTGGCTGCTCCTGGGCTGCAGGCTGGGTATGGTGGCCCCAGACTCTGGCCGCTCCTGGGCTGCAGGCTGGGTATTGGGGCTCCAGACTCTGGCCGCTCCTGGGCTGCAGGCTGGGTATGGGGGCTCCAGACTCTGGCCGCTCCTGGGCTGCAGGCAAAGAACTCTACATGCTGTTGTGCAGCTGACAGCTGCCTCAGGCTTGGCATTAACATGGGAATATTTTAATTACAAAATTCTAAGACCAAATTATTACATTGTTTTCAGTGACCTGTTTTATGTCTCTGCGGAAGATAATATGTTCCTGCCAGCTTTGATATATGTCTAAATTTAATCTCGATTACCCCCATTAATTCAGGTGACACCTGACCTCCTCTTGCTAAGCTAGTTGGCGTTTCTACAGAAGATGTTGTTAAGGGTTAAATTAGCCATATGCCACTCAGTTTCCTTCCTTACAGAGGGAAGCGTCAGCAGTGACTATCAAGGTTATGCTATGTACAAGACTGACAGAATAGTTGGGCACAATTCGATCTTTATCTACAGACATGCAGTGGATTACGACATTTTGCTGCCCAGGGCCCACTGTCAAAGTGTACAAAGTGAACCTCCAGACTAAAAATCTACTCAGCAGCATTGAAAAGGCTTGGTGTTTCTTTAACAGTTTCACAGCATCAGAACTTTGTTTTTCTTACCCAAGCCTTATTTTTAGCTGCACAGAAGAAAACTGCCCGGGCATTTTTCCCCTGATGCTGTGCAAAGCATGATGGGATTTCTGATGTTGTTGTCCTGCTGTTTTGGCACAAATTAATTTTTTTTAACTTTGAATTTGAGATTTGAAGCCTAGCCCGCGCAGCTGGGAGAGGGGGTGATCAGGACAGAGGACAGTTGGAACTGTCTCTCATGCTTCCTGTCACCTTCTTTCAACCAAAAAGATGGCTGACCCCTTTGAAATCACAAACGTTTGCCTGTTCTTTTGAAACAGGGTGGGTAAGATATTATATTACCTATTTTAATTAACATAACTAATGTAACTTAATGATCGTATGCTTGTTTAGTCTGAATCTCCCCTTTAAAAAAGCTTAAATATAAGGATCAGCAGAAACTCGCCTGCTCGGCCATAAATCAGTCCTATTTTTAAGCTCCGCCCCTCCCTTATTGTGAAGTTGTGGCCACTCTTACCTGAATCTCCTTGGCCCGCCCCCAGATCAGCAGCTGTGGCCTAATAGGCTGCTTCCAAGCTGCTGTAACGCAGGTGGGGGTGGCCACAGAGCTTTGGAAAACTTTGGATGAAAAAGGCCGTGGCAGTCTTGCCGATGGGAGGGGCATAGTTTCAAAATGGGAATGATTTACAGGTTAGCAGATGAGTTACTCCAGCTGACACCCCCACCCCGTTCTTTGCTTCAGTAAAACAGTGCTTTACATTCAGGGCTCTTTCACCCTTATTAATCTACAACCTACAGTACATATAAGTACATTAGCTGCATGCTTGTTTCAGGTGTGTGATTCAGACACTTCTGATGCTAGGGAGATCAGCAGGACTGCCAGGCAACTGTTTAAAAGGAAATATGGCATCCTCCACATCCTTATCGCTTCAGGTTAAAAACTGAGAAGAATTTTTTTTTTCATTTTGTTTTCTTCTTATTCCCTTTAAAATGCATATAAAACAATTATTATCAAAAAGTACAAACCAAAAGAAAGCCTAATTTGTGGCGGGAAAAAAAATATAGATAATTCTGGTGTGATAAGTAATGATAAAGTTATTGTTGAATTAATATATCTCTATTGGAGCACACACTGAGCTCTGCATCTGAGCTATGGCCTCTGCATCCTCTATGTCAGCGCTGTCCAACTGGCGGCCCGCGGGCCGCATCCGGCCCGCCAGGCCTCCTGTTGCGGCCCGCTCCTCTCCCCAGGATGCAGGCATGGCGTGCGCTATGGGCGCCATGCCTGCTCCCTCTTGTGTGGCCTCTCCTGTGTCCCCGCTGCCGCTGCCTCACAGCTCACTAGCTCAGACCTCACAGATCGCGGCGACTGAAACAAGCAGAGCGCACGCATAACACCCGCACGGAGTACGTCACATGCGGAAGTGAAATCAGTCACTTCCGCATGTGACGTTCTGCCGCGCGGGTGTTATGCGCGCGCTCTGCTTGTTTCAGTCGCCGCGATCTGTGAGGTCTGAGCTGTGAGGCAGCAGCAGCGGGGCACAGGAGAGAGGTAACGGGCGAGGCAATGGGGGAACACCTGTCACTCTCACTGGGGGGGCACCTGTCACTCTCACTGGGGGAACACCTGTCACTCTCACTGGGGGAACACCTGTCACTCTCACTGGGGGAACACCTGTCACTCTCACTGGGGGAACACCTGTCACTCTCACTAGGGGGGCATCTGTCACTCTCACTGGGGGGCACCTGTCACTCTCACTGGGGGAACACCTGTCACTCTCACTGGGGGAACACCTGTCACTCTCACTGGGGGAACACCTGTCACTCTCACTGGGGGAACACCTGTCACTCTCACTGGGGGAACACCTGTCACTCTCACTGGGGGGCACCTGTCACTCTCATTGGGGGAACACCTGTCACTCTCACTGGGGGGAACACCTGTCACTCTCACTGGGGGGGAACACCTGTCACTCTCACTGGGGGGGCACCTGTCACTCTCACTGGGGGAACACCTGTCACTCTCACTGGGGGAACACCTGTCACTCTCACTAGGGGGGCACCTGTCACTCTCACTGGGGGGGCACCTGTCACTCTCACTGGGGGAACACCTGTCACTCTCACTGGGGGAAAACCTGTCACTCTCACTAGGGGGGGCACCTGTCACTCTCACTGGGGGGCACCTATCACTCTCACTGGGGGAACACCTGTCACTCTCACTGGGGGGTACCTGTCACTCTCACTGGGGGGTACCTGTCACTCTCACTGGGGGAACACCTGTCACTCTCACTGGGGGAACACCTGTCACTCTCACTGGGGGAACACCTGTCACTCTCACTGGGGGAACACCTGTCACTCTCACTGGGGGAACACCTGTCACTCTCACTGGGGGAACACCTGTCACTCTCTTACTGGGGGGCACCTGTCACTCTCTTACTGGGGGGCACCTGTCACTCTCTTACTGGGGGGCACCTGTCACTCTCTTACTGGGGGGCACCTGTCACTCTCTCACTGGGGGGCACCTGTCACTCTCTCACTGGGGGGCACCTGTCACTATCTAACTGGGGGGCACCTGTCACTCTAATTTGGGGGGCACCTGTCACTCTCTAACTGGGGGGGCACCTGTCACTCTAATTTGGGGGGCACCTGTCACTCTAACTTGGGGGGCACCTGTCACTATCTAACTGGGGGGGCACCTGTCACTCTCTAACTTGGGGGGCACCTGTCACTCTCTAACTTGGGGGGCACCTGTCACTCTCTTACTGGGGGGCACCTGTCACTCTCTTACTGGGGGGCACCTGTCACTCTCTTACTGGGGGGCACCTGTCACTCTCTAACTGGAGGGGACACCTGTCACTATCTTCTGCCTATTTATGTGAAATGCTCTCTATTTATGTGCCTCATGACTGCTGAATTTGTTGTGTTGGGGGCCTCATGATTACTGAATTTGTCTTGTTGGGGGCCTCCTGATTTGTTGGGGGCATCACGATTGCTGAATTTGTCTTGTTGGGGGCCTCAAGATTGCTGATTTTGTCTTGTTGGGGGCCTCATGATTGCTGAATTTGTCTTGTTGGGGGTCTCATGATTGCTGAATTTGTCTTGTTGGGGCTCACATGATTGCGAACTGCGAGACTATGGAAAAGCTGAATCATCATCATGAGACAATAGCATTAAACTTTGGATTTTCCATAATGTTCATGTATGAGTTGAAAAGTTTGTATGTAGTTTAAATTGCTGTTGCCACTTAGCGATAGATAAGTGACTTTTGGGTTGCAGTTTGGGCACTTGGCCTCCAAAAGGTTCGCCACCACTGTCCTAATCTAATGTCCCACATTGCTAAGTTCATGTAAATTTGTCTCCACCCGTGGCCACACCTACATTCTGGTCCATGGCCACACCCATTTTTCGGCGTCTACTTGCAACAGAACCCCCATGGTTTTTGACGCACCGTGTACGCCACGCAACTTCACCAAAATCTTAAATTGCATTTTTGTGGAAAGTGCTGCCAATCTAATTGTCCTTTAATTGCATTTTTTTTTTCGGGGGGGGGGGGGGGGGGTTGCGGCTTTAGCAAGAGCCTTCGGCCCTCCACCATGGGGTCTGAAAAAAAAAATGGCCCTCCATGCCCGTGAAGTTGGACAGCACTGCTCTATGTGGGCGTTCCTCTGCAGGAAAAAGTGATCACATCATCCTAACTGCCCCACAATACAGTATACTCGCCCAGGACTGACAAATTCCAGCAGAACATTCAGAATCACTTCTCTGTATGATGATCCTCTTGTTGGATTTGTCTTTAGTTCTGCTATAACATGTCACAGCTGTGAAGCCTAGGTGTGAATGGCCTCTATTAAGTATAATGGATCGTGCTTGTAATGTTTCTGTCACGTGTGCAGCATGGAGGCTGCAACACAAGCATACTGATGTGAAGGAGCTGCAGGGAGGAACTGCTGCATGATTCAGGGAGTGGTTATCTTACAGTTGATCTGGCTGACAGTTGAACCTTTTCGTTTTATGCAGTTGATTATATCGTATCTGCTTGTTTCTTCGGAATACCACTTCTTTTCACTGACGTTTATAGTCTTTATTGGCTGTGATTATCTGGAGCATATGGACATGCAGTGAGCGCAATTTCAAGTGCTGCGGGGCCCAGAATGGATGCTTTTCACACAGTTATTTTCCAGCTTGCACAGTAGCTCACGTGGTTCTACGGATAGGCCATAACTGACCAATGGCAGGGTTTGTTCGCGGGGAGAAGCCAATTATGCGATCTGTTTATATTCAGACTGTAGGAGGAAACAAGCAAACTCCATGCAGATTCGGCTTGTCCTGCCTCAGATTTAATCCTGGGATCCCAGCAGGCAAATCCTAAGTGCTACCCACTACACGATTGGGCATAGCTCCCAATAGCTCCCAACTGTCCCTTTTTCCTCCTCATTTGTCCCTCTTTCCTCCTCATTTGTCCCTCTTTCAGGAGTTTGTCCCTTTTTCTATGTAAATATATATATATTTCTCTGCTAAAAAATGTTTGACTCTAAACTTTATTCCCATCCTTTAAATTGATATATTGCTAATTTTAAAATGTTTAAATGAAGGGAAATAAACCAGGGTAGAAAAGACTAGTGTGGTTTGAATTATAAATCAACATATTTTTCTCATGAAATTTTTTTGTATTCGTGACTAGGAGTGTGACGGGGGCGTGATCAGGGGTGTGGCAGGGGCGTGGCTTAAGTGTTTCTCTTTCTCATCTCGAAAAGTTGGGAGGTATGACTGTGCCCCACACATCTATACCCTCTGTATGTTCAATCTCCCACACATGGTCTTTTTTTTTTATATATAAACTGCAATAAAAGCACCACTAAGATTTTTCACAATGGAAAGTACTAATTTCCACAACACTTAGGCCAGTTGCACAGCCTTCACATAGCTTTGCGTTACTGTGCGGCGACAAGGTCATGTGCATAGGCATCAGTTTATGAGAGCCGATCGCTCTTGTGCCTCCCCATGGGGCAGCCGATCTCCTCATGGGGGTTTCACAGGGATTTCTTTATTTTCAAAATGCACTTAGGGCCCGTTCACACTGCACGCGTTTCCAGCCGCGTTTTGGAAACGCGTGCAGGTGGCCGATACGCACGACATCAGACATTGCATAGAGTGCAATGTCTGATGTTCACACTGCATGCGTTCCGGACCTGTGCGGTCCGGGAACGCATGCTGCACGCAGATTTTGCTAAAACGCGTGGCTGTCCCATTCACTTTTCAGTGATGGGATCAGCCACGCAACGCACACAAACGCGGATGGCCATGCGTTCGTACGCGTTGCGGTCCGCATGCGTTCCGCACGCATGGCCATCCGCATTTCTGATCTGAACGGGCCCTTAGTGAATGGCAGTTGCTCTGTCTAACTGCCAAAAAAAGTGTACGGTGAGCAGGGAGGCTGGTCTGCATCTTCGTATAAATCTTTTTCAGGGAGTGTCTTTATAAAGAATAAAGGCCATGCTGAGAATCCCCTATTGAGAGATGGACTAGCCCAAAACCTGTCAGTAATGTCAGATTTTTACTACCTACTGTAAGTGACAGCAACATAGGAGAGCAGTAATTTATGGCTCATTTTACTCAGGAAGAAACTTATTTCTTATTTGTATGTGTTTTTTAAATTTTAAGATTTTCGCGACAGTTACTCTTTAAAACTAGTTCCATGAATTGCCAAGCACTTCTGCACACTTTCATCTAGTTCTCTTGTTAGAGCCAAGAGAGCCCTTTGGCTTGTTCCAGGGGCTCGCCTGGAGCAATAGACCGGTTACCACGCAAAGCTCTGACGTTTGCGTCTATTTTTACGTAACAGAGACTGAAGATAACACTCTGCTCGGTGTTCAGCTTTCTAAGCAGCAAATCCCAGAGAGCTGTTGATAGACGTCAACAAAGTGCACCAGGTCCTCTTCCTTAGGCACCTGGGAGCTGCTCGTAGCTTTATTAACATCATTGTTTTTTTCTGGCAACACCTTGATCAGCATGATTTTGCCACCGGGGTATACAGCAAACATACATAATTAATACAAAAAAAAAAGGATTTGATCAAAAGAGAGCATAAGAGGACATGCAAAGTGTGAGTAGATGTACATGTATGTGTCAGATCTTTGTGCACACTCAGCGGCTGATGTGTGAGGGGGTGATGTTATAATGCTGGGGGGGGGGGGGGGGGGGGGGGGAGGAGGTGAAGCCATCACTGTAGTTTTCTGAAGAGTAAGTGAATCCAGACCACAGAGGTAATAAATACTCTGGAGGAAGGAGTATCTTGTTCTCTGTGACCTCTGATAGCCCTGTATAGTAGGAGCTATTACACATTATATATATATATATATATATATATATATATATATATATATATATATACTTGTCCTTTGTAGTGGGAAACGTCACCCGTACCAGCCAGGGACATAAAGCAAGTCTCTATTATGAGGTGAAGGTGTAATTGGAGTTCTAATATCTCTAATGATATATTCCCCTCACAATGAACGCATTGATACTCTGAGAATAAGTTCCCAAGTGGCTTTTCATGTGATTTCTGCGTCTTATTCACCAGCCTTGTCACAACCTGCTTTCTTCAGCCACATAATAGCAGCTGAATTATAGCAGTAATTCCCCTCTGTCAAAGTTCTCTTTGTTCAGCTGAGACGTTTTCTCCATCCTTTTCTCTCATTCTCAGTGAGATAACGTGAAATTATTAAGGGTGCGGGTTACGGCTGGATGCTGGGGAAGAGGAATTGTGGGATATTCCTGTCGTTTCCCTGGTGATAGGCTGTCCTCTTTCTCTGTAAAATGAACACAGTTTTCTGCTTTGCGGTGGGCAAAGCACTACATATCCCAGCCAGCCAGCGATCTTTATCACTAGTTATAAGGTGGTCCCCTACCTCTGTAGAAAGTGGTTGTTCTGCAAGCAGGCAGATTGGTTGCTTAGCAGCAGAAAGTGTGTGTCATACCTTCTAGTAAAGATGGCTAATGATATGCTAGTTATAATGTTGACTTGAGGCATATTTTGAGTTATTCAGTTTTGTAATTTGGATCGATCAGATGATGATTTTGATTGATCCAGTCAGTTCTTAAAGTGAACCTGAGCTGGAGCTGGCCAAAAAAGTAACTTTTCTTACGTGGAGGGAGTTTCTGGATGATGTGGCTACTGTGAGCAGCTGACAGGCGTTGAATTATAGTACTATATAGTACTTTTAAAGGACCACTATCGCAAAAAAAGTAGGCAGTTAAAATGTGATAGAACTGGCAGGTTTTGGACCAGTCCATCTCCTCATAGGGGATTCTCAGTGTTTTCTTTGTTTCCAACAGCATTTCCTGAACAGCAGTTTAACTGCCAAAATAGTAAGATACCAGCCGGCCTCCCTACTCACTTGCACACTATTTTGTCAGTTAGACTTTGCAACTGTTTTTCAGGAAATGCTGTTGATTACAAAGAAAACCCTGAGAATCCCCCATGAGGAGATGGACTAGCCCAAAACCTGTCGATTCTGTCAGATTTTAACTGCTTACTTATTTTCACGATAGTGGTCCTTTTAAGCATCAGAAACACTTCCCATTTATATCGATTTGTAGCTCCACCCTCCCTTTGAGGCCAGTTTCACACTGCCAACTGGCGTTTTTTGTGCTGTGCGGTGCCAGGATCGCACCGCCAAAAACAAGCATTCGCAGATTACTGCGTTAATACGTGGTAATACCTGTCAGGCAGCAGGCCAAGCAGGAAGTTAAGCTCTCGAGCGCTAACTTCCTGCGGCCGAAGAAAGGAACTGCGCAGAAGTGTATTGCTAAAATACGGTTCTACGCATGTGCGCTGCAACACTACTTTTTTATTTTAATTTACGTGTCGCCATAGACTTACATGACTTCCGGGCCACCGCACATCGCCATGTGAATCAATGATAACATAGGTATGCACTCGCGTTGGAGGAGCGGCAAAAACGTCGCACGTCAGTATAAAAGGCCACATAGACTTTCATTGGCGTTGAGGTCCGGCGAAACCAGGCCACAGAATCTCCCCCGCTCCCACCCCTAGTATTATGGGCGACCGATGATCTATTTTTTTAATTTTTTTACTGGTTTTAGAACTCTAACCAAACATTCCACAGAGATCCTCTGCCAGTAAAGATGTTGCCTCCTGTGATACATTTTAGAATATAAATGGGGGAGAGGAAAGATTTTACAATGGGCAAACACTAACTAAATAATTATTTAGTATTGTAAAAATAAGCAATTTTATTAATTACTAGTGACCTTATGGCCCCTACTCACGGGCTACAATTGTCACCGCAACACACGGCGCGCGCGTGTTGCGGCGACAGGTCGCCCGTGAGTATGCGGCGTTGCACGGGCGCACACCCCGAACTGTTGCTTGTCGCTGATGTCGCCAGGCGATTGAACCGCTCAATCGCCTGGCGACAGTCGCCGCCGCAACTGTCGCTAGTCCGCGTGAGTACGCGGACTAGCGACAGCAACAAGATAAGTAATACATTGGGCTTCCGGCGGGGGGAGGAGCAACAGCGACAGCTTCCGCCGCATCAGTTGCCAGGTCCCTCCGCCGTGTGTATGCGGAGGGACCTGGCGACGAGCTGTCGCCGGCCTGTCGCGCACACGCTCACGTGTGCTGGCGACAGGCCAAAAAGTTGCCCGTGAGTATGGGCCATTAGTCACTAGGTCTGTCACCGCTTATCCGCTGCGCAAGCATGCGCACGCACGCCTGCCGCGTGCTCACACCCCCCTCCTTGCCTCCCGCCGCGTCATTCCCTCCAGCTCTCCTCATAATTAGTGTCTCTGCATCCCTCCCTGCACATGCGCACTGCAAAAAAAAAAAAAATACAGGGACATGGGACGCAGAGACACTTGCGTTTGATTAGGTAGGATGTTTTACAGTTGCTCTTTAAAACATGGTCGTTTTACAATAAGAAAGTCTCTCACTCTTGTGCAGGTAAAGCAGAAGTCCTCTGGCTAGAGGCCCGCTGTGCTCTGTGGCTCTGCTGGAAAGATTGCCAGAGATGCTATAGACAACTTGCAGTGCGGCCCCAAAGCGGGGTTGACTGCAGTACACCAGCTCTGCCTCATCACTGGGGACATCCCTTGTAGCCATGGCAGCCAGCAATGTGAGGCTCCATATGGCCACTCTGACAGCAGCTGCTGACTCCTGTGGAAGGTCACGATGTGGTAAAAAAGCAATCTAGCTGTTTTCTTGTTAGGTGAAGCTGGGAAGAGCCTGTCAAGTCTCCGGAGGATCCCAAATTCTTTTCATTTTCCTTCACTGAACACGTGGAATTTCCTGCCTCAACAAAACAAACACACTCACTCAATTTCATTTCAATACATGGAACAAGTTAAAATTAGATTCTGCTGAGCAGTAAAGGTAGAGGATTGTCACACAGCCCCCCACACTGCTGACTTGTCATGAGAAGTTCTGTCATTGTTGTTATAAGGATGATGACACTGTGGTAATACTGAGTTTGGAAACTGCCTGCTCAGGGCCCTTTTCCACTAGCCGGTTTGCGCTAGCTGAGTCGCAAAACCGCAAACCGCTAGCGATTTTACAATCGCTAGGGTTTGCTAAATAACACAGGAATTGCAGTAGGTTAATTCCACTACCGCGATTCATTTTTGCCTCAAACGCGATCGCGCCGTGGAGCGATATTTGCCGCGATTTTGCTATGCAATACAGTGCATAGCAAAATCGTGAACACAAGCGCTGAAACTTTCCTGCACTTTGCGATTCAGAAATCGCTAGCGTTCAGCGTGAACGCTAGTGATTGCTAGTGGAAAAGGACCCTGAGCAGGCAGTTTCCAAACTCAGTATTACCACAGTGTCATCATCCTTATAACAACAGTGACAGAACTTCTCATGACAAGTCAGCAGTGTGGGGGGCTGTGTGACAATCCTCTACCTTAAGGAGTATTTGGATCATCCCACATTTCAGTGTTACTGCTAAATACTGTTAGTATAAAGAACAATATCTTTATAAAAAAAAGTCATCAGCATTTCATTATTATGTGTTGCGTGTCAAAGATCCCCCCAGTGTGTTACACCAACATAACAGGCTACCTATATTGGGGGTACCTATACCTGGCTACCTATATTGGGGACACCTATACCTGTCTACCTATATTGGGAACACCTATACCTGTCTACCTATATTGGGGACACCTGTACCTGGCTACCTATATTGGGGACACCTGTACCTGGCTACCTATAACAAGTTTCTTGGGGGTTTTTTTTAGTATCCTGCCTGGCCTGTCTTTCCAATTTCTGTTTATTGCAGTGTGTCGTGATTTCTAGTTACACTCTTACATTACAATTCTAAATTTCTTATTTTCCTGAATAGTGTTCACCTTTTCTCTGCTCTGTTTCCTCTTGATCACCTTACTGAATGACTGTTTATCTTACCCACAGCTTCAGGCTGGATATACCGAATAATCGCACTTGATTTTACTGCATGCTCTAATCTTCTGAATTGACATTTATTGAGGAATTTACCTCACGAGTTGTTAAGTTTCCTCACTAGTCAGTAATTTTTCTCACTAGTTGGTCATTTTCCTCACTAGCCAGTAATTTTCCTCGCTAAACTGTATTTGCCTGACTAATCTGTAATTTTCCTCACTAGTCAGTAATTTTCCTTTGCTAATCGGTAATTTTCCTCACTAGTCGGTAATTTTTCTCACTAGTTGGTAATTACCCTCACTTAGTTGGTAATTATCCTCACTAATCTGTAATTTTCCTTACTAGTCAATAATTTTCCTCACTAATCGGTCATTTTCTGCATTAGGCAATAATGTTCCTCACTAATCGGTAATTTTCTTCATTAGGCAATAATTTTCCTCACTAATCGGTAATTTTCTTCATTAGGCAATAATTGTCTTCACTAATCGGTAATTTCCCTTACTAGTTGGTAATGTTCCTAACAAATCGGTAATTTTCCTCACTAGACGGTAATTTTCTTCATTAGGCAATCATTTTCCTCACTAATCGGTAATTTCCCTTACTAGTTGATAATGTTCCTCACAAATCGGTCATTTTCCTCACTAGACGGTAATTTTAGTTTTCCATGCGGTAACAGCCTTGGTCAATTGACATTTCACAGTTTGTTCGATAAAATCATCTGTTTTCTGCATTAGCGAATGCGGGTGAGGCTTTTGAATTGAGCCCATAGTGCTTGTGTACACAGATGGTATCTGGGTGGGGGTGGCAGGCTGGTGGACAGTTGGTAAGCTGTAGTGATGATACCAGTTAATTGGGTTGGGCGGAATTATAGCATTACAAATGGATTTTCTAATTATTATACCTTCAATATTTTATGAGTACCACACTTAGTGTATAGATATCCAGCTGTTGGCCTGGATTTCTTCTTTTTTTTAATCCTTCTCTCCATCCCATCCTCTAGTACTCATTTATGGGCAACATTCTGGGTGGTGTTATCGGTTACAAGAAGAATGTAGGAGGCCTTTTGTATCTTCCTATTGTTCCTCACCTCTGGGATATAGAAGGAGGCACACTACAGGCTAGAACTCTCGTTCCATTTATTGCAGTATCTAATACTAGATGTTTTAGGCGTTTATCTGTCAACCTGAGTTTGTAAGTACCCCTCTTAAACAGCCACACACCAATTTTTCTGCTTGTTTTCCTGCAGATTCGATCACTGTAATTGGAAAAGCTGCTACTCAATGTTACAAAAATGTCACAATGTGCAGAAGAACAGAGAAGGCACTACTCATGCTCCAGTTACCTTTAATCAACGGTTATTACAGACAAGTACTTGCAGTGGGGGTGAGAGCCTGACAGCCATTTCGCGTAAACAATGCTTCTTCAGAGGCTAGCATAGTACTATAGTATACGTGTGTGCTATACTAGCTTCTGAAGAAGCGTTGTTTGTTTACGCGGAACAGCTGTCACCCCCACTGCATGTACTTGTCTGTGATAACTATTCGTTAGTAACCAGAGCATGTGTAGTGCCTTCTCGGTTCTATTCATGACTTCCCCTCCCCTATTGTCTTATCCCTTAACCCTTTATGCCTGGCACACACCATGCAATTTCCCATCAGATAGATGGGTTGAACCGATTATTTTTAACAGGTCATACTGTGCTGCATGATCTGGTCTTTCTTGTATTCCTGTATTGTCGTATTGCTGTATGTCACCCCTAAATATTGTCTGTAACCTAAACTAATGTCCAGCGCTGCGTAATATGTTGGCGCTTTATAAATACAATAAATAATAATAATAAAAGGTCCCATCTGATCTCCAAACTTTCTTATCCATTTTGTATAGAAGTGATCTTAAAATTAATTAGAAAAATGATAAGAAATCAGTTCGGACCTGTCTGAAATCGATTTGATGTGTCCATCTGACAGGAAATTGCATGGTGTGTAGGAAGGCATAAGGCTGATTGGCCAGGGCTCTTTTTTTTTCCTTGTGTCTCCTAATGCTACGTAATGTGGGTGCTCATCTTCCACCCCTATGTAAAGATCTGTAGTTGATGTGTTCACTGCATCAGCTGTAATCCACTATTGACTTGTTAGCTGTTGTATTGTTTATAATCAGGGTCAGTTCTAGACTTTTGGAATGATCGCAAAGCACCCGACAATTTACTCTGCTTCATTTAATGTTCTCACATGACATGCTGCAGCTCCACACAATAGCACCCTGGCTGGCTGTGACAAACAACCTGTGCTCACCCTCAGCCACTCCATTCCAGGAAGGTACACACAGTAAAACAATGCTGCCCCTGAAATCTCTGCGCCTGATGCAAATGTTTCACCTTGCTTCATGAGAGAACCGGTCTGTTTATAGTGTAATGCTACACCTTGTATTCTGCTGTACAGTGCCATGGGAGATGCTGGCTTAGTGGTTAGCACTATCTCTTTGCAGCGCTGGGTCCCTAGTGCGATCCCAGCCAGGGGTCTATCTGAATGGAGTTTATATGTTCTCCCCGTTTCTGCGTGGGTTTCCTCTAGGCACATCCCAAAAACATACAGATAAGTTAATTGGCTCTCCACCCCCCCCCCCCCCTCCCTTAAATTGGCCCTAGACTACAATACATACACTACGCCTTACATACATGTGACTATAGTAGGGATTAGATTGTGATCCCCTCTGAGAGACAGTTAAGTGACAACAGTATACTCTGTATAGAGCTGCAGAAGATGCCGGCACTATATAAATACTAAATAATACCTGGGTACAGACATTTTGCCTCAAGATGCCCACACAGTGGCATAGCAGTAGTGGTGCAGAGCTAGCGATCGCATCGGGGCCCCTCAACCACAGGGGCCCATTAGATGCCCTCCTGCATTTTTCATATTCGCTTTTCATTGGTGCTATGCTGATAATGAACACCTCTATAAGAGCATTGAACAGTAGTCATTCTTAAAGGGATACTGTAGGGGGATTGGGGAAAAATGAGCTGAACTTACCCGGGGCTTCTAATGGTCCCCCGCAGACATCCTGTGCTGGCGCAGCAACTCCCCAATGCTCCGGCCCCGCCTCCAGTTCACTTCTGGAATTTCTGACTTTAAAGTCAGAAAACCACTGTGCCTGCGTTGCCATGTCCTCGCTTCCCCTGATGTCACTAGAAGAGTACTGCGCAGGCACAGACCATACTGGGCCTGCGCTTTGCGCTCTTGATGACATCAGCGGGAGCGAGGACACAGCAACGCAGGCGGAGTGGTTTTCTGACTTTAAAGTCAGAAATTCCAGAAGTGAACCGGAGGCGGCGCCGGAGCATCCGGGAGTGGCTGAGCGGGCACAGGATGTCTGCGGGGGACCATTAGAAGCCCCGGGTAAGTTCAGCTCATTTTCCCCCGACCCCCCTACAGTATCCCTTTAATTAATTGTTCATACTCTGATTACACATCTCTGACACTGAAACTGTCCTTGGTAGGTTGTGAGGCTCCATATCCATAGAGTGCTTGGGGCCCCATGTAAATCTGGCACTGGGGCCCCAAGCTCCTTGGCTATGCCACTGTGCCCACACTTTGTACAGAAGCTGGATCACAGCTGAAGAGACACTGCATGGGGTCTGGTGTGAGATTTTCTCTCTGGCACCCTCTGCATTCCTGATTTGTACTGACTAAGGGCTCCTTTCCACTTGAGCGGTTTTTGCTCCGAATCCGCAGAGTTTCCCCGCAGGCAAATCACGCGGGGAAACTCTGCCATAGAGAACAATGGCACCGCCGGGCGAATCGCTTGCGTTAGCGATTCGGCCAGCATTTCCATCTGAATTTGTGCGAATCCCATAGCCGTGCATGGGACGGCTGATGGGATTCGGCAGCGCATCCGCAGACCTGGAAGTGCCGCTGCGTACGGCTCAAGTGGAAACGTGCCCTAAATAATGCCATTTAGCAGGTAATGCCTGCTGACCCTATCCTGGTACTGAGAGGGAAACACGTTTAGTAGAGCTTTGAGCTCACAGTTCAGTTGCTGTGCGTTGTTTCTTTATGCCCTGTTTTGTTTTCCTATCCGCAGTAGCGGCTGTAGTGCCGTTCCTTACAGTGAACTGATTACACTTGATGCTGCTCATGTTGTGACACTTTTCCTTGCCGTACATCACAGCTCCTATGAAAACCTTTATCGAGAATGTTCACGATAAACCGCTGAGCCCTTTTGCTCCTTCATCTTTTATTAATTGCGATGCCTGGCGCTGATCATTCTTCCATTTTTGTCTTTTAGAATACGACCTCTGGTTTCCCCGCAACCGCTGAAGAAGTCAGCACTGGAACAGGTAACTGTCACTTCGCGTTTTCGTACATGAAAGGTCAGCTGATGCTGCAGCTTCACCGCAGAGACAGCAAAGTCATGGCTTGTTTGTGAAATCCTCCTGGATGGCTGTTTACAGTTAGCGGGGCATAGATTGGATCAAAATACCATCTGTACCAATTCTATCAGGAACTTATAGTGAGGAATGAAGGCAGTCTCTGCGGATGGATGAATTTCCATATGCATGCATCCTGCTGAGAGACTGGCATATCCCCGCCCCCCCTTGGTGCCAGATTTCACATATGGACGCACAGATGCCAGTCTCAGGTCAGTTATGGAGAATACCCGCTGTTTGATTAGTCTAGCGGCACTGAAAGATCCTGTAACTGTATGTCCCGGTGACAGACGTTTCCTGCAAGGCGGGATAAGACTCATGCACAGAACAGTGGTGCAGTATGAAATATCACATCGTATGATTGCTAGAGGTATACAAATGTATGTATATGTGGGTGGGTTTCCTCCGGGCACTCTGGTTTCCTCCGACATCCCCACAAAACATACAGATAAGTTAAATAGCTTCCCCCTAAATTGGCTCTAGACTATGATACATACACTACACGATACATACATAGACATATGACTGTGGTAGGGATTCGATTGTGAGCTGTTCCTTCTGAGGAACAGTTATGTGACAAGACAATATACTCTGTACAGCTCTGCAGAATATGTTGGCGCTACGTAAATACTTAATAATATCAGTGCCTGTTATCTACACTGCATGATCTAAATGGCTTCTACAGATGGTCGATAATGCTGGCCATATGCTAGATGATTTTACGCCGTCGATAATGAGCAGATTTGATTACTGTGATCCAATCTGCTAATGCAAACAGTGATCGATCGATTTCTGTTCAACAAAGATCGATTTGGTTGATTGGAATATTTTACTCGATCAGTGGCCGGTCAGGAGCGCGTCGCTAGCAGCATTCCATTTGTCGACAAACAAGTCAGGAAGTTAGCGGTAATCTCTCCTGTCCTGCTGGTGCACGTTTTCCTGTGTCTGGTGGTTTACTCCATGCCGCAGGGCTCCTCCAATCTGAGAGTTCTCTGCCTGTCGTGTCGAGCTGAAGTTCAAACACTAGAGGTCTAGCAGCATACATGCCCTACCTCAAGTGTTTGTCTTCTTCTCTGCCTGTCATGTGACACAAGCTGAAGTTCAAAGGGGGAAGGAGCCCTGCGGCATGGAAAAAAGCCCACTGGACATTGGAGGACACGCCTGGCAAAACAGGTGAGAGTCTGTATACAGTGTGTGGGCAGCCTAGAAATCCCTCTCTGATCAGATTCAGTCAGAGCAGGCTTTCTCAACCAGAGTTCCCGTAGTACTCTGCAGGGGTTCCCTGGCATTTTCCCCCATTGTAGGGGAAGTATCATAGAGCACATTATAATAGGGGGTACTGTAAAAAGAAGCACTAAATTGGGTGTCAGAATAATAATGAGCACATTCATAAAATGCACTGGGGCAGTAATGGCTAACTTTGGCACTCCAGCTGTGGTGGAACTACAAGTCCCATGAGGCATTGCAAATACTCTGACAGCTCTAAGCATAACTCGGGGAGGCAGATGCATGATGGGATTTGTAGTTTTGTAGCAGCTGGAGTGCCAAGGTTCGCCATCACTGCACTAGGGTAAGGAGACACTATAATGAGTGGCAGTATAATAGGGGTGGTGAAATAAACAGCCTCACCTACTTTTAAAGATCATGCCGCCTGCAAAATAAATGCAGGGGTTCCTCAAGATCCAAAAGTTTTTGCAGGGTTCCTTCAGGGTAAAAAGATTGAGAAAGGCTGAGTCAGAGAGTGATGTATCAATTCCTGCTTCCTCTCATTGGCCCAATCTACATACAATTTGCATACAAGCTGGAATTTGTAGTTTTTTGTCGACCATCTCTAGTGACTACTAAGTTTTCTTTAAATAAAAGTTAAAGGGAACAAGCTGATGAGTATATTAAGAGGTTCTACAAAGGAATACTCACAAAGGGTGGTTGCACACGGGGCAACCGACCACATTAGGCAGGTGGAGTGTCTTTAAGGATACCTGAAGTGACGTGTGACATGATGAGATAGACATGTGTATGTACAGTGCCAATCACAGTGATAACTATGCTGTGTTCCTTTTTTTCTTTCTCTGCCTGAAAGAGTTAAATATCAGGTACGTAAGTGGCTGACTCAGTTATGACTCAGACAGGAAGTGACAGTGTGACCCTCACTGATAAGAAATTCCAACTATAAAACACTTTCCTAGCAGAAAATGGCTTCTGAGAGCTGGAAAAAGATAAAAAGGATTAATAGTTCATAGATTTTAGCTCTGGCATACTTCAATAAATGTGTCATTGAGCAAAAACAATAAAACAGTTCAAACTTAAAAAGTATATTTAAACTTAAAATAAAACTGTGGAATATCTTAAAAAGTCATTTTCAGGAGAAGCAAGATAGATACAATCGTTTGTTTTATTAGTTTATTTTCGCTTCGGGTGTCCTTTAAACCTGACTCCACTCAGATATACCAGCAATCCTGGAGGCGGTCGCTCTCTAGCTCATGCACGCTGAACCCCGTAAGGTGGTGGAATTCCACCCTGGGTCAGGTGTATGAGGCTTCCCTCACTGAGAAGTGGAGGGAGTAAGGCACAGAAGGTGAAGAGGCGCCCAATGTGTATAAAATACTTTAAAATCAATAAAAATAAAAAAATTGAGGTGGCTTACCTCACAGACGACAACTCACTTTAGGTAGAAATATTTAATAACAAAATTAAGCACAGGCAACGTGTTTCGGGGTTATTCGGCTGCAGCGGCACTGTTTGGCCTGAGGAGGTGCGCTTGATCCTGCGAAACGCGTTGCCTGTGCTTAATTTTGTTGAATATTTCTGCCTAAAGTGAGTTGTTGTCTGTGAGGTAAGCCACCTCAATTTTCTTATTTTTATTGATTTTATAGTATTTTATACACATTGGTGCCTCTTCACCTTCTCTCTGTCTTGAGGTTGGTTCATGGATGAGAAGCTGGGTGATTTTCTGGATATCCAGTCATAGCTGCACACTGACAATGGCCAGTATGGAATACCCTGTTACCTCATGGGGAACAAGGAGGAGCTTCTGTATTTGGGATCTCTGGGCAGAGGGGGTTAACTCACCCTGGTCACCACCTCTGGGCACGGCGCTCAGTTACTCTGATACTTCCTCTATCAAGGCCATATTGGGGAAGTATCTGAGAGATGGAGTGCTGCGACCAGGGTGGTGTAACCCCCTCTGGTGCAGGCCGCATCTGGTTTTGTTTTGATATGGAGTTCCACATTCAAAAGCTCTACCCTAACAGTGGCCACACACTATACATAAGACACCATACAAAAGATCCAATTTTTCACCACTTTGATACTTTTGATCGATTGTCCCGAAAAAATTGAGAGCTTTTCTTTGCTTTTGATCGATAAACCTGAACGAATTTCCCGTTTCTTTCGATTTTTGGAGATTGCACATGTTGGAAATTTAAGACCAACTTTATCAAGAATTGTATGGTGTGTGGTGGGTTGTCAATTACTTGATGTACAGTTCCAATCAATTTTTTTCTGAGCTTTCAATTATTTTATTCATGATTGGAGAAAAAAATGAACATAGGTGTGTGGTACATTGGTCAGATTTTTGAATTGTTACAATCAGTCAGAAAAATTGATTGCTATTCTTGAATTGAACAGATATTTAAAAAAATTGTATGGTGTGTTGATTGCTATTCTTGAATTGAACAGATATTTAAAAATTGTATGGCGTGTGGGCCACCTTATTGGTGAACCAGAACAACTGGGAATGTGTAAGGGACTAAAAAAAGAACCTACAGCTCCTTACAAACAAAAAAAAAAGCTATGCATTATTCAGTTGTATGTGTGTAGAGGGAACTCCCAAGGTGCCTGAGTATTCAAATCATTCATTTACATCCCTAAAAGCCAGATGCTCATCCAGGTCCACTGGTGTCTAGTGTGCCTATAGTCTATTAATTTTACAGTGATTCTGGCTCACAGAGTACTCAGTGAGACTTAATTGTCCAAGTCCTACCTTTTAGAGCCGTATTAATCCATACCATACACTGAGGAGGACCATTGAGTGTGAAACAGTTGTATGTACGTTGAATTGGTGGTGCTTTGTAAAATGTTTGGGAAGCCTGCTTCATAAGGTTTTTTTTCTGCTTAAAGGACCACTGTTGCGAAAATTCTAAAATGTATAATATATGTAAACCTATACAGATAAGAAGTATGTTTCTTCCAGAGTTAAATGAGCCATAAATTACTTTTCTCCTATGTTGCTGTCACTCACAGTAAGTAGTATAAATCTGACAGAACCGACCAGCCATGACAGAATGGACCAGCCCATCTCCTCTTTGGGGGATTCTCCGGGTTTTCTTTATTTTCAAAAGCATTTTCTGAATGGCAGTTGCTCTGTCCAATTTTTGAAAAGCAGCGAACACAGAGGCTGGCCAGAATCTTTTTATAAATGTTTTTCAAGGAGTGTCTTCATAAAGGCCTTGCTGAGAATCCCCTATAGAGAGATGGACTAGCCCAAAACCTGTCATTAATGTCTGATTTCTAATACCTACTGTAAGTGACAGCAACATATGAGAAAAGTAATTGATGGCTCATTTTACTCTGGAAGAAACATGCTTCTTATCTGTATGCGTTTACATGTATTTTACATTTAAAAACTTTGGAGACAGTGGTCCTTTAAGTTAAGACAAAGGAGTCTTGACTGTGTGCTGACCTTGCCTCGCATCTCTAGCCAGCCAGCACCCGTAACGTTCTTGTTATACATCGGAACGCGATCGTCTTTTCAGAACTTCTGTAACAATTTCTGAAACTTCTCTCTGCCGGAGATAAGAGATGATTATACAAGTCCGGTATTTAGGGAGCTGCATTTTAAACAGCCGTGATGATATAAAAAGCATTAAACTTGTGGAACAGCTCTGTGCGCTGCCCGAGGACACACATTATCACATTTATTCTCCTTCATTACCAGAATGGCACCATTTCACAAGTGCGGCAGGACGGCGATGGGCATGATCATTAGGAAGGGGTCATATTTTAATTAGGTGATGTCTCTCCTGCTACAAACTCCAGGAGCCAGTGAGATGCTTGTCCCAGGTGCCCCGCCTCTCACGCGTCTCCTGCTGACGGGAAACACTTACCCCGATGTAGCCCTAGGAACCAAGATTCCTCCAGAGGTGTTTCATCCCCTTTCTTAGGAAGATTCTTTGTTATTTCTTTAAAGCGGACCTGAACGTCCTCTCTGCTCTAAAAGATATGCAACCTTTGAAGAAAAACATTTCTTTGTTACAGCTGATACCAATCCTGCAATAAATCTGCAGTGTGTCTACTTCCTGCTTTCATGGAAGCAGACATAGGGTTAACCTCTTGTGTTTACCAACTAGCAGGCCAGTTTTCTGCCAGGAAACTGTTTTATGGCTGTAATTCCTCATCAGTGTGGGACGCTATAGTCCGACAGTGTGCCGACTGGAGAAAAACTGTCAGTTGCATAGCTGAATATTAACTCTTTCAGGCAGGGAAAGAAGAAAGTGTGCACAGCATAGTTATATGTATGCTTGCCACTGTTACTTACACGTCGCTTTAAGTTCCCTTAAAAGGGAAACTGCATTGTAATATATATATATATATGTACAATCATCAGTTATTGCATTGCATTGTAATATATATATGTATATATGTACAATAATCAGTTATCTTGTGAAGGAAGGCCATTAAAGCGGACCTGAACAGACAAGTAGTATAGTAGTTTATAGTACTTTGTATATTTGAAATCTGCCTTGGTACACTTTTTATTTTTCTGTATTCTAAAGGTAGACATACATATAGACTTGGCGGCTGATTGACCATCAGATTTAATAATTAGCAAATCTGATAAAAATTGATGGCGCCAGGAGCATGCCCGTTCAATAATTTTATTAATTTCCAGCAGAAATTGGTTGCAAGTATCGATTGGACATGCAGGAAAATCTCAGGCTGACCTGCTCAATCAGGTGGGCGGCGGGAATGGCGTGCAATAATTGCAAACGATGAACGCAACGAAAACCCCTGACCGCTGTCCCCCCTAATGTTTTATGTCCGTCCCCCCCATCACCCGGTGCCCATACAGTTATAGGTTACTTGTCACGCCGTCCGCGTTGAGCGCCCGTGCCCTATTTTCGCATTCAGGCCTCATGGCATCATATATATTTACAAATATAACCTTTTAAATTGATAATAGGAATATGGGACTGCTAGGGATGTATTGTAGAACAAAAGCAAAAACCTGAATATAGCGATAATACGTTATTGATCAGAGTTTCATTTTACGTAGTTTCAATTCACTTCAGTATACATTCACTAACAATTCAAGCTCAAATCCTTGCTGCAGGTTGTGAATGTGATTGCCGTACCGGAAACCTGAATTTGATTCATCTTTCAGTGATATTCTGATGTGGCCAAAGTTAAAATTTCTATCTTCTCACAAACGTTCTAAAATAAATCCAGTTCCAAATTGCTGGATCAGTGATATTCTGCAGTGTTGCCGAGCCCTGTTGTACGAAATTGGTGTTTTCACTCATATCCATGTCACATGACTGCCTCATTGCTGAGAACTGCTGTGATTGGGTCCCGCCCGAAGCTGCAGGCATTTAATAGATGGAGCACATCGTTTTTGTCAGATAGGAGTGTTCTTCTGTCACAGACGAGTTCATAGTATTATTGATCCAGGCTTCCACTCTATGGCTGGGCTGCTGTGTTCAGTGGACAGAACATAACATGTCAGATGCTGCCCTGCATGTGATCTCATCCACACTAGAGGCACATGATCTGTTCACATGTGACCTGCCAATAAATCTTCATTAATTAGGGAGGAGCGGAGGGGTCAGGCGTCCCCGCAGAAGCTGCTCTGACTCAGTGTCAGCTCAGTTCACAAAAATCTGTCACAAAGGATCACACCTGTAGAATTACACCCTTCTTAAGCCCCATCTACACCATACAATTTTTTGTGTGATTCGATTCATCGATTCGATTCAATCCGACATGTCCGATCGGGATTAGAGAGTGTGGTCAAATGTCATTGCAAAACAATGGCAAATCGATCACACTCCCGTTCAGACATGTCTGATTGAATCGAATCGATCAATCGAATCGCACAAAAAATTGTATGGTGTAGATGGGGCTTTAGAGTCTGGAATTCCAGGATCAGAAATGTCTGCAATGGGCAAACCGACATCCATAAGAAAGCATGGGTCCAGTCTACATAACCTCTGTCTGCCACCTCTCACAGATAACAGTTCAGCAGCAGAGTGTACACTGACCCCATAAAAATCAATTGGGGAGCATCCAGTCACCACCTTGCACCACTTGATGTCAAACAGTTTTTAGCAGAAATCTGTTCAAATATTAAAAAGGAGCCCGAGGTGAGACCTATGGAGGCTGCCATAGTTATTTCCTTTTAAACCTTTCCAGCTGCCCGTGTGTCCTTACTCCTCTTTCCAGTCATTAGTGTCCGAATCTTACACCTGAAACAAGCATGCAGCTAATCTAGTCAGACTTGAGTCAAGGACACCGGATTATGCTTGTTAAAGGTCTATGGCCTTAACCTCTTGAGGACTGCAGTGTTAAACCCCCCCTCAAGACCAGGCCAATTTTCACAAATAGGCCACTGCAGCTTTAAGGCCAAGCTGCAGGGCCGCACAACACAGCACACAGGTGTTTTCCTGCCACCATTTTCTCCCCAACAACAGAGCTTTCTGTTGGTGGTGTCTGATCCCCCCACAGTGTTTATTTATTTATTTTTACAAATATTTACCTTATTTTTTTATTAATAAATATTGTAATTTTTGCTTTATTATTATTTTTTTTTACTAAAACCCCTCCCTACCCCCGGCAGCCAATCCTGGCGGTCGGCTGTCATAGGCTTCTGCCTATGAGAGCCGATCGCTCTCTTGTCCCCCAGGGGGACAGCTGTGTAACATGGCTGTCCCCAGTACAGCACTGCTGTAGTTCGCAGCGGTGTACATGTAAATAGACAGCAGTTTCGCTGTCTAACAGTCTCCCGAGCGGCAACCGCCGCCCGGAGACTGAAGGTGGGGCGGAGCTCCGGCCCACAAGCAGGAGATGTGCGCGCGATCTCCTGCAAACTGTTGCCCCAGGACTCTATGCCGATCGGCGTTAGGCGTTCCTGGGGCTGCCGCCGCGGTCACACCCATCGGCGTGATGCAAGCAGTTAAAGGGGTTCTGTGTAGGGCATTAAAACAAAAAACTGACACTTACCTGGGGCTTCTATCAGCCCCCTGCAGCTGTTATGTCTCGCGCCATCCTCCTATGGTTCTCTGTTATTTGATGCTGGTCTAATTCTTCCTGCAATAGAACTGCGGCTGCGCGGCCATGCGCATCATCGGAAGCTTACTGCGCAGTAAGCTTTCAATGACGCGCGCAGGAGTGAGTATTATTCGTCTATTTAGACAAATAATTAGACCGGGCCAGCAGTGGGGAACGGAGAATCGTAGGAGGCCGGCACAAGACATGACAGCTGCAGGGGGCCGATAGACGCCCCAGGTAAGTGTCTGTTTTTTGTTTTTAATACTGTACACAGAACCCCTTTAAAGTATTGGAGGGAGAGGATCAGCAGGACAGCCAGGCAACGTGCATTGTTTAAAAGGTAATAAATGTCAGCCTCAATATGTCTCTCACCTTGGGTTCACACAATTAGTTTAATACCTATCCAATGCAGTACAAAGCTAATATGACGTTGATTATACAAACAATTTTTTACTTACTATATCCAGGCAAGTTTAGCTGGGTCTATTCTAGGCCCTTGAGAACCTGTGTAAATCAGGCCATGTGTGTTCCTCTGTGACGGATATGTGGACATTGAAAATGAAGGTGCAGCTGTTATGAGGGAAATGCAGAAGGTGGCATTTCTGTCTGTAGTGCTGATCCTCTGTGATTTAGGGGCGTGGCAGCTCCTGTAATAGTGTACTTACCGTATTTTACTTTTAGGGGCGTGGCAGCTCCTGTAATATAGTGTACTCACACACCATATTTTACTTTGTGGTACAATAGACTCTCTTTAATGGTGATGTTCTTTTTACAGCCGTCTACACCAATTGTAGAGACCCCGCCTAACGTCCTGGTGGAGACTGGGCCAGTCGCGTACAACCCGGAGGAGGAAGCTGAAGAGGAGGAGGAAGAGGAGGAGGAGCACTGTGTAAGCGCCCTCCAGATGATGGGGGGAGGCGGTAAGTGTTCAATATTATCCATCTTTATTTCTGCTAACAGCTGGCTGTGGATTAGTAGAGGTCTACATCACAAAATGAGCAGACAAAGACTGTTCCCTGACCAGAATGGCTGAAATATTATAGCAATTTAAAATGAATCCATAAATGTGTCCAATAATTTATGAAGTGAAACTCAGGACTTGGTTGTAAACTGTGCCCGCCCCTTCCTTCCTCACCAAGCTGCTCCCATTGGCCAACTATCACCGTCTTAAGACATGATTAGTGGGCAACTGTCTTGTGTCAGTTAGCCAATGGGGATAAGCTCAGTGAGGAATAGTTTATGACTTGATCCCTAAAAGTAGATACAGTTTCAACTCAAAGCGTACCCAAAGTGTCAAAACGTAAATACTGACCTTAGAAGAGGGAAGCCTCTGGATCCTATAGGGTCTTCCCACACTGTCCTTTGGTACCTGGTTGCTGAGCTCTGACCCCTTGGAGATTACTCATAAGGTCTTGTTGGTAGGGACATGGGCAGTGCTCATTTTCAGGCACAAGTGCAGCCGTACTATGCTTGTGCATGAGGATCTCCGTGCTACGATGCAGGTGCGCTTGTGCCAAGAGAGGAGTATGGCCCCGATGTTTCTGGGGGCTGCAAGCAAAGCCTTCTTTGGTAAGTATTTACTTTTTTGAGCTTTGTGACACCTCAGGTTCAATTGTTTTTTTTAAAGAGGACCTGTAACTTTAAAAACGTCCCCTGTGGGGTACTTACCTCGGGAGGGGGAAGTCTCTGAATTCTATCGAGGCTTCCCTCATCCTCCTCCATCCCACCATCTTGCATAGGTGGTGTAGTGGGATGGTGGGTCTTGCTAGCTGTCCCCGAACGACGGCTATGTAAATATTTACCTGCTCCGGCGCAGTAGCGGTTCTCCACTCGGGCGGAAATAGCCGATCCTGATTGGATCCACACAGCTGCACAGGCACAATTCGCCTGAGCAGTAGAGTGGATTCAATTGGGATCAGCTATTTCTGCCTGAACCCGAGCGGAGAACCGCTACTGCGCTGGAGCTGGAGAAGGTAAATATTGCAGGCTCTACTGTGCCACAGCCGACTTTCTTTGTCAGCTGTGTTTTCGGGGGCCCAGCGAGACCACCGTGGGACGGGGAGGAGGGGGGAAACCTGGCTATGGATCCAGAGGCTTCCCCCTACTTTGGACCACTGAGCAACATTCCAGTGCTGCTTCTCTGTAGCCCAGGTCAGGCGTTTCTGCCGCTGTTTCTGGTTCAAAAGTGGGTTCATGCTTCCATCTGCTGAAAAGCTTTATGGAGATGATTTCATTTTTCAGCACGACCTGGCACCTGCTCACAGTGCCAAAACCACTGGTAAATGGTTTACTGACCATGGTATTACTGTGCTCAATTGGCCTGCCAACTCTCCTGACCTGAACCCCATAGAGAATCTGTGGGATATTGTGAAGAGAAAGTTGAGAGACGCAAGACCCAACACTCTGGATGAGCTTAAGGCCGCTATTGAAGCATCCTGGGCCTCCATAACACCTGAGCAGTGCCACAGGCTGATTGCCTCCATGCCACACTGAGTGAAGAGGTCATTTCTGCAAAAGGATTCCCGACCAAGTATTGAGTGCATAACTGAACATAATTATTTGAAGGTTGACTTTTTTTTTGTTTTAAACACACTTTTCTTTTATTGGTCGGATGAAATATGCTAATTTTTTGAGATAGGAAATTTGGGTTTTCATGAGCTGTATGCCAAAACCATCAATATTAAAACAATAAAAGGCTTGAACTACTTCAGTTGTGTGTATTTGAATCTAAAATATATGAAAGTCTAATGTTTATCAGTACATTACAGAAAATAATGAACTTTATCACAATATGCTAATTTTTTGAGAAGATCCTGTATATGGTAAAATACATGAGGGTGCTTCGTCTCTGGTTCACGTTAAACCCATAACATCCCTCCCCTTCCATAATGTTAAAAGAAATGAAATGGCCAAGCTGCCACTCCACTCCCTTCCCATGGAGGTTTGCCTGGTATGGATTGAAGTTTCTCTGGGGTTTGCAGACTGGAGCCTGCTGATTATTTGTTATTTGTAAAGAGCCTGCTTCTGATCGGATTTCCGCAGGTGGGGGAGCAGGGAGAACAAAGAGATCATTGCTCATTCAGCTTGGGGATCGCATGCCAGATCTATAGCAGACATTGGCGGTCACTGTACACACGCTGGATTGACTTACGATTCTCGGCTGAGGCAGTCTTTATCATCTGCCAAGTTTAAACCAACACGTGTATGTAGCTGAATGCTCAATTTCACGCAATCTCTTTTCTGTAGAGGGAAGATTAAAACCATGTTTGGATGTTTTTTGTTAGCCGTATGTCCATTGCTAAGCATTTCCGTTACTTGCTGCCGTAGTGACATTTGTAATCGCACCACATGGTGGGGTAAAGCAGTCCAGTCAGTGCAGTGAGGTACAGACGTGTCCCCTGTGGTATAGGATTAAATCCGGTGCAGGTGGAGCCCTCTGATCATTAGGCAAGAACTCCCGTTGCAAATCTTAGAGTTTAGATAGGACCTCTTTCATAAATCTACCTGTGTTTTAGTTTACTGGACCTCAAACACATCATTGTGGGAAATGTATATTTGTACCTAGGGGACTTGCTGCAGTCTGGATGTTGCCCATAGCAGCCAGATTCTGGTTTTCATTTCCTAGCTTGCACTATTTTCTCTGGGCATCCGTACTGGCACTCATACACAGAAACACTGACCAACCTTGACACAGCCTCCCTTTTCCCTTCTCACACACACAGGAATAAATATACAGGGACACATACACACGGAGATCTGGTGACGCAAATGCTCACAGATGCAAATTCGGACTTGCAGGCACACACTAAGACACAGGTGTACACAAATGCAAACCTTGACTTGCAGGTGCATGCAGACCTGTCCTTACATGTGCACATAGACCCGGAGATGCAGGCGCACACAGAGTGAGACCCGGGCTTGCAGGCGTACACAGAGTGAGACCCGGCCTTGCAGGCGTACACCGAGTGAGACCCGGCCTTGCAGGCGTACACCGAGTGAGACCCGGCCTTGCAGGCGTACACAGAGTGAGACCCGGCCTTGCAGGCGTACACAGAGTGAGACCCGGCCTTGCAGGCGTACACAGAGTGAGACCCGGCCTTGCAGGCGTACACAGAGTGAGACCCGGCCTTGCAGGCGTACACAGAGTGAGACCCGGCCTTGCAGGCGTACACAGAGTGAGACCCGGCCTTGCAGGCATACACAGAGTGAGACCCGGCCTTGCAGGTGTACACAGAGTGAGACCCGGCCTTGCAGGCGTACACAGAGTCAGACCCGGACTTGCAGGCGTACACAGAGTCAGAACTGGACTTGCAGGCGTACACAGAGTCAGACCTAGAGAACACAGCACACACAGACAAACCTGTGTGAAAAAAGAAGCAGACCCACACAGACGCGGACCCAGACTTGTACACAGAGTCAGACTCAGAGCTGCAGTCATACACAATCATCAAAGTTTTGCTGGGGGCCGATGATTTGCAATTACGCCTGGCTGCCTGGGGTCTGTAAAGGCCAGTTTGGCAGTGGCTGCAGGACGAATAGCTGCATAGTTTGTTTTACAAAAAATAGCCTGTTTATATCTCAGCAATTACTCTATGCATTTTGCTATTATTATACACTAGCTCATGGCCCAGGTATGTATTTGGCTGTTGTTGGCTCCGCACACTTTTTCTAACCCGAACACACAATTACTTAATTGCTCAATGACCTAGTTTGTGAGCTTTGTGGTCTTTGGCATCGATAATTTGCATTGAAATGAAACAAATCTGATTGGCTGTGGCTCCACCCCCTTTTCTGAATTTGAATCCCACTCACCCAATGACCAACTGTATCAGGTTTGAGGCTTGTGCCATTAACGGTGCAAAATTGACGGCAATTAAATATTCACTTTGAAAATCAGTAGGTGAATTTTGATTGACTGTTGTAGGCTCCACCCACTTTTCTGAATATTAACCCCAGTCACTGAGTGACCAACTGTGCAAATTTGAGAACCCTGCCATTAACAGTGTAAGAATGGCTGCAGTTTACATTTTCCCAGGCAAATTGGTATTGGTCTCCGCCCACTTTTTGGTTATGGGGATAAAAAATATCCTATATGTTATTCCAGGTAATGTGCTATGTGTGTGCCAAATTTCATTCAAATCCGTCCAGCTATTGTTGCGTGATTGAGTAACAAACATCCAAACTTTCACATTTATAATATTAGTAAGATAATATTTCATGTTTGATTTCAGAGTACGGCTGCGACATGGATGACGATGACGGCTATTGACCGATGCGATGCAATGACCGATGGAACTTATTCTCCTATAAACATGTCATGTGTGTATATATATATATGGACTTGTACAGATGCTGTTCTGTGATCAGCAGAATTATACAAAGTAGATGGAGTTTTGTAACAAAATGAACTTTACAAAATTGTCATTTTCGGTCAGTTGTCACTGGCCTGAGACCCATAACTGCTATTTATTGGGTTTATCGTACTTGAAATTTTTTGTTACCTTTTTTTTTTTTTTTTTAATGTATATTATTTTTATGCTGTAATCCTGTTTTGATAAATGTGTTCTTAGCATTAATTAAATCCAGAGAGCATGGAGTAAAGCAATATGTTGTACAGGAATAGTTTGTTTCTTCCGTTTATTGGATTTCCATGACTTGAGATAATAGTTGGGCACAATCTGCACAGCAATAAATTCTTTTGTAGAGGCGCCCCAATGTGGCAGCCCTTACTCTTTCAAAAAACTACCACCGTAGCCGTGCCTGGGATATATCCTCTTTCATCCACAGACGCAATATGTCATGAAAAGCCACGGCGCTGGATGATTACAGTCTTAAGCTGGCCACTAACGGTCCAATTTCTAGCGAAAAATCGTTCGAGCGATCAGAAATTTTGATCGGAAGTGAAATATTGTAATACATCGTTCACTACACCATCAACGAACCAATCTTTGCTTCCTATCTATCAAAACCAACAAGAAAATCCAAATTTTGGTTCGACGAAAATTCATTCGGACGACATTTTTTTCACTCGTTCATAATCGATTGTGTCCACCAATGGAGATTATTTACAACCAATCCAATCAGAATTTCTGATCGCTCAAATGATTTTTCGCTAGAAATTGGACCGTTAGTGGCCAGCTTTAGGCATACAGTAAATCCGTTCCACCTCCAGAGATCCCTCCTGAATACTTTGTGACTGTAAGTACCACTCAGTGCACCCAAAGAAATAAAGAGGGGTTCTCTCAGTGGATAAATATCAAAGGCAACTTTATTTGTATAAAACATCAGCCAAGATTCAGCAAGTGTCACTTACATTCAGAGGGTCCTATGCCACTTAGGAGCCTTTCTGGATATATCACTTCCCACCCTTGTGGTACTAGGTGAAATACATGTAATCACTGGTACATCATAGCCTGCTCTCGTCTCGACTAGTTTAGTGCACAATCTGCACAGCGTTCCCCATACAGACATAAACGCTGATCTCTCCCGAGTGGTATGAACTGCACTATGGGGGGGGGGCAACAGAATATTCAGCTAAGCCACTTGCTTAGGGTACACCTCTGCTGTGCAATTTTCCGCCAAAGAAGATTCTGGTTTAAGAGGAAGCAGAGGTAGAACAAAACACACAAATGAAAATAACTGAAGAAGTTAAGAGGACCTATATTGCAGCAAAGAGGAGTTAATGTCCACTCCGCTGCCACTCTGCACTATATAGTAACACGCACCAACACCCGTACCCCCCCCCCCTCCTTCCCCCTTCCTTCCCCCTGTTTTACAGAATGGTCATTAGTAAGATGTGCACAGAGGTAGATACTGCTTGCTTGGCAGTTGAAAAAGTCCAATATTTCCCACAATGCAACAAGGTTCACAGACAGCAAACTGTCAAGACCATGGTCATGACATCACACTGTGGGAGGGGTTTCACCACAATATCGGCCATACAGACCCCCACTGATGATCTCTTCGAGAAAAGGTAAAGATTTCTCATTGGAAAGGGGGTATCGGCTACTGATTGGAATGAAGTTCAATCCTTGGTTATAGTTCCACTTTAACCTTCCTGGTGTTATGATTATTTCCAGTGTGTGTGCAGATTCTTCACAAGGTTTTAGACCCTAAAAACAAGAAAAAAAATCCTACCACATAGAGATTTGCAGCAGCTCCTGCATATAACTTACTCAGGCACAAGATTACTGCTCTGAGCTGCGGATTTCCGTCCCGAGCCTGACTCGGGATCACTGATGAGGTTAAGGTCGGGGTTTCTACAAATGTCCTCTGCCACCTATGGAAATGTATCTTGATGTGTCCTAACAGCTCTTTAGGACCTTCTTGAGCCAAATGGTTTCCTATATGACCCATCTGATCAGTTTTGTCCTCCTCGGCCCCGCCCGGCAGCAGCTAACAAGCTGTGTGAGGGCTCAAGCCCACTAGCGGCCTTTTCTAAATGCTAGTGATTTGAAAAAGCTATTGCTAATCAGAAAAGTGCTGCTAGTGGGTTCCAGGCCTGAGCTGTGTTTAGTCACACATGTTCAGCTCTGTATCACATTAAGTTACATTGCTGGGGATTCTCCCACTGCAAGGCTATTCTTAGATGCACTTTTCTCTATTTCTTTAGTATCCTGGCCTTTTGGCTTTTGCAATTATCGCAGTTGGTAGCCTGCAGCCATAGTGCTCCCCTGTTGGGTATAATCGACCAAACCTGCGGTGAGAGGAACTTGGAGGCTTTCATTTTTATTCTGCCTTAAAAATGCCCATTGACTGTCTGCAGATCCACTTGGGCAATCAATCATTCCGGTCAATTGATGTTACTTGGAATAATACTAAACACAATGCCCACTGTTATAGGTGACTAATCTGTTGTTCTATGTCAATTCCCATAAATCCCTTTGTTGAAAGTTTTGGTGAGGGGCTGTAAAAATGACATACGGCAAATATTCACTTTCTTCCAATAGTGTGCAGCCAAAAAATGAAGTAAAAAACCCTTTACTTCTTTAGTTGGATTTTGAACCAGCAGTGTTCCATGGGCCCACCTTCTCACTTCTGCCTGACCACACTCTCGTCACATGACCATGTGTCTAGAGGCGCTCAGAGCTCCATAAAACTGCTATCCAGGCACGTTACTGTCCTGAGGAAGTGGTGGTATAGCCCACGAAACGCGTTGTCTTGTTCATTGAGTTTTTTGAGCACACAGGTTTAGATATCTATCTTTGGGTAAGCAGTTGTTACCGTATTGTTATTGTTTAAAGTATTTTATAATTTTGGGCACCTCTCATTCCCTTGTATCACCATGCGCCTAACCTGTGCACAAAGCTTGGTAGGGATGCCTGGCAGCACCATGTGCATGTTCCTTGCAGGGCTTAGCAAGCAAGTGCAGCCTTTGGCCTCTTTCACACTAAGGACGTGGGGACCTACAGGAGCTGTCTCGGCTAAAGAATAGATTCCAAAAGCGCAAGGCAATTGAGGGGATTCCACAGGTGAGATTGAGATTTCTCCAAATCGCAATTGGGATCCCTGCAGCATTTTTGGTGCAATCGGGCTTCAATAGAAAGTATAAGATTGCTGCAAAATTTCTTTTCAATCGCTGTGCAAAAGTGCATTTTTATTGTGTTTTGCTAGTTTATTAAAGAGAAACCATAACCAAGAATTGAACTTCATCCCAATCAGTAGCTGATATCCCCTTTCCCCTGAGAAATCTTTTCCTTTTCACAAACGGATCATCAGGGGGCTCTGTATGCCTGATATTGTGGTGAAACCCCTCCCACAGTGTGATGTCAGGACCATGGTACTGACATCCTACTGTGGGAGCCTTGTTGCATTGTGGGAAATAACAGCTGTTTCCAACTGCCAACTCCTTCCACTGACATTACCTGCCAGCAGTAAAAATGTCACCATGTGATAAATGTCAGAATATAAATCAGGGAGAGGAAAGATTTTACAATGGGAAAACACTGACTAAATGAATTATACATAATTATTGTAAAAATGAAGAACTTTTTTACTACATCATTTTCACTGGAGATCCTCTTTAAAGAAAGGCAGGGGCCAAAATCACATTTCTTGAAATCGCTCCGGAAAGCACTGTGTGTTTAGTGTAAAAATCACTCTCAAACTTTTTTCTTTCCCCTTTTATTTAAACCTGCCCCCTCCTTTCTTTTTTTTTCTTTCCTCTTCTCTTGATCTCTCTCTCCTTTTTTTTTTCTTTGGGGGGGGGGGGGGGGAGTTTATTGTCCGGATAGCAAGACTCCATCTGATGGGGGTGGGGGATAAAGGTTAAATTCTAGTTGATCGTCTTCTTGAAGCTGACATCTGAAGAAGTTGGCAGATCGATTTCTTGTACATTTAAAAGAGATGTTCTTAAGCAGTGATACAGAGATGAATATTTTTTATGTGCACTTTCTGAATTATTTGTATTAGCTAGGTTAACTACACCTCAGGAATATGTGCTATAGCTTAGTGGGTATAACCCACATAAATGTATAGTTATTTGTTACATGAAAGTTAGTATACGTGTTTGTTAGAAAATATTGTGTAGAAAAGGAAGATTTGGAAAATGAATCTTAAAAATTGGTCTTAAAAGCATTAGCGTTTGAGAGCGATTTTCAATTTATAGTGGAGCTCTTGTCCTCAGTAACAAATTCACATGCGCATTTTCTAATGCAAATGTTTGGGTGTATGCATTTAAATATGGTGCATGCTAATTGTATTTATTTTTTTTACCACAGATGCAAAACTGTATGTGGTTGAGGCTGTTGATTAACATGGGCTCTCAGCTATTACTAAAACAAAATGTATACAGTGTGAATAATGCCTGCCTAATACAAATAATAAAAGTGAGTTCAGTTCCACTTTAATAAATTAAAAGTGAGTTCAGTTCCACTTTAATAAATTAATGCAAACGATGGCTGTGCTTCCATTACCTGGATGGGTTGTGGTGAGCGTTCAATGCTCTGTCACTTCCAATAAACACATCTTCTAATAAGATCATCTATTTTATAGGCAGGTTTGTATGATGCAGCAGATTGTGCTTCTCGCTGCAGCAGAATGATGATGTCACTGTATCAAGGTGGGAGATGCAGAGGATAAAGCCCAACACAAAGCAGAACTCTGCTGGTTGTAGAGACCTTGTGACACTTGGTTCCCTTAACTTGGCCAATAAGCACCACTTTTTGTTTTTCTTGGTTTCTAATAGCTATAGGAGCTGCCATGTTCCCCCTTCCATCTTCTAGCTGCCCATTATTTATCCAGGGGAAGGTGTGAAGATAGCATCTGTGACTCTTGTAAAATTTTTGAAGCACAGGGTTTGTCTACCCACCCTCCTGCTGATGAAAGCCTCTATATTGTTCTCACTTCAGTTGCCCTATAACTACCTAATGACCACGTCATGTCAAAGGGCGTAGGACTGCCTAACGCCAATTGGCGTCAAGTCCTGGGGCTGGCTACTGCAGGAGATCGCTCCACACCTCCAGTCTCCGAGCAGCGATCGCCGCTCGGGAGACTGTTTCACCGTCTGTTAACTAAGTACAGTGCTGTGATCCACGACAGCGCTGTACTGGGGACAGCCGTGTGACACGTCTGTCCCCCTGGGGCACTAGAGAGCGATCGGCTCTCATAGGCAGAAGCCTATGACAGCCGATCGCCAGGATTGGATGGCTGGGGGGAGGGAGGGGTTTGTAATAATTAAAAAAAAACGTTCATGTTAAAAAAAAAATACAAAAATAAAGAAGTATTTAAAAAAAATAAAAAACTGGGGGGTGATCAGACCCTACTAACAGAGAGCTCTGTTTTGGGGGAGAAAAGGGGGGGGGGGGGAATTCACTAGCATGCTGTGTTGTGCGGCCCTGCAGCTTGGCCTTAAAGAGAACCTGTACTGAGTAAAAATATTTAAAGTAAACACAAGAGGTAACTTCAAATGAACATTCTATAGTTTCCTTGCCATCAGTTCCTCTCAGAAGCTCTCCATTTTCTTCTGACAATAATCCCTTCCAGTTCTGACTATTTTGTTGCTGTCAGTAAAATATCAGTTGCTGTCAGTTATAGCTGAGAGGAAAACTGATGTACCTGGTAATGTCCATGTTTTCCTATGGCTCAAGTGGGTGATGTTACAGTTTAACTGTGTGCTGACCAGAAAACTGTTATGGGTAATGGCCATTTTAAAAATGGAGGACGGAAAATTCCCTTGATCAGTGAACAAACAGGACGCAGGACAGGAGAAAGACACTGAGGAGTAGACTACATGGTAGGGTAAGTATGACTTGTGTATGCTTATTTTGACTTTTAATTTTCAGTTCAGGTTTTCTTTAAAGCTGCAGTGGCCCATTTCTGTGGTCCTCAAGAGGTTAAGCAGCCAAATTGCCCCAAAAGATACACATATTATTATAGTGCCCCTAGGACATGGTGGCACGTTATGTGAGGCAGATGGCTATGGGGCCTTGCTAGGCAACATTGTGTGTGTGTGTGTGTGTGTGTGTGTGTGTGTGTGTGTGTGTGTGTGTGTGTGTGTGTGTGTGTGTGTGTGTGTGTTTTAGGCTATGTGCCTTCAAATATATGCACAGCCAGCATACCCACATACTGTATTTGTTGGATCATTCCTCTGTGTCGGGGTTCTTTTATACTACACACGTTTCTGATTTCCAATATGAGATTTTACACAGGATTCAGATTTTTAATGAGATTTAAAAAATACTGCATGCTGCGTATTTCTTCTTGTGTTGCTAGCAGTGTAAAAGAAGCCTCAGGGCCCCATCACACTGAGGTAAATTTATCGTACCCCACCGCGGCCTAATGTTAGTCTATGGGGGAGTTCACACTCCCCACGTTGCAGTGCGCTGCACCAGAAGTGCCCAATCTAACACACTTCAATACCTACGTTACCACACGGCTCCTGCATTATACCGGAAGTCATCTAAGTCTGTGGTAACGCGCATACATTTAAAAAACCACCGCAGTTATCAGCGGTGCGCATGCACTGAAGCGTATTTTAGAAATACGCTTCTGTGCACCTCATTGGTTGCTGAACAGGAAGTAAACATCACTTCCTGCTATGCCAGAGGGAGATTACAGTGTGAAGCCAGCCTCAGAGGTACAGAAAATGGGCTGTATCTGGGCTCTTCATTGGGTAGTTTATTATTTTTATTTATTTGACTGTAGATTTCCTTTAAGCACACCTCCTTGTGCCTGCACCGCCAGTTTTAGAGAAGTCCCACATTTGGCGTTCCTACCTGGCTGACCTCGCTGTCATCAGCGACATAACGGGACTTTAATGGTGCGGCTGTCAGAAGAGGAGTCTGGGATGTGGGCAACACGCTAACTTCAGAAAAATATCACTTTGTTCTTCCGCCTTCGCCTCCCAAATAACTGACGGGCCTTGTTTGCCGCTTTGATCTCTGCAAGCCGCGTGTCAGGCCCGAAACGATCCATTAACCAAAATTGCGTGTCATGCATATTCAATGGCGTTTGTTTGTTTCTCTCCATTGCTCTGGGTTGTCAGGTTTACTTGTCACAAAAACCATTATACAGATCGCTATTTATAAAACAGCTGTCAGGGAGGGCTGTGCGGACAGCAGATGAATATTTATAAAACTGCTGACTTATCAATATGGAGGAAAAGACTCTGGTTTGAGGGGTGATGTTTTCCGGCATCACTCTCGCCTGTTTGGTGAAGGTAGGCAAAGCTTAGCAAGCAAGTTCTAGAAGAGAGGAGTGTGTGAACAGTCCGGTGAAGGAGAGATCAAAGAAAAAAACATTGAAAGGATTAGAAGATTTGTCATGTTTCTCGTCGCTTCCCTGTTGGGGAGAAATATACTCAATTCCGGCTCTCTGTGACCCACGTTAGGAGTTTGATTTGAGCAGAATCCAATTAGATTGTGAGCCCCTCTGAGGGACAGTTAAAGGGAATCTGAAGTGAAAATAAACGTTTGATATAGTGAATTGTATGTGTAGTACAGCTAAGAAATAGAACAGCAGCACAGATATGAGTCTCATATTGTTTCCAGGACAGGAAGAGTTAAGAAACGTCACTTATTATCTATGCAAAAGAGCTTCTCTGAGCTCTCCAACTAATTTAGTCAGAGAACAGTGCTATTTTCTGAAGCACTTTTACATCAGTGAAGGACAACTTCAGATCAGATTTTACTGCAGGGAAGTTGAAAGGGTCATTAACTCTGCTCTGTTTCATAGTTTAAACTGCAGAGTGTAGTTTGTAAACTTAAAATATTAGAGAATGATGTGATGTTCTAATAAAAAAAAAATCTATATAACTGAAAATAAAAATACCAGACTCTTTTCTTTGCTACTAATGTTCTATTAATTATCCATACTACACATACAATTCATTATATCATACATTTTTTTTCGCTTCAGTGTCACTTTAGGTGACAAGACAATATACTCTGTAAAGCGCTGCGGAAGATGTCAGCTCTATATAAATACTAAATAATAATCCTACCAGTGTTTTAAAATAACGTAATTGAAAAAATGTATTATCTTGCATTATTCATTTTTAAATCATTTAGTCAGTGTTTGTCCAATGTAAAATGTGACATCCTTAGCCCTGTCAGGTGCATCACTGGGCAAGGTTTGTTTCTGAGAGTGCGATGTACAGAGGGGGATACTGCTTACTTGGCAGTTGGAAACAGACGTTCTTTCCCACAATGCAACGAGGTTCACAGATGGCAAACTGTGAGAGCCCATGGCCCTGACATCACACCGTGGAAGGGGTTTCACCACAATATTATTATTTTTATTTATATAGCGCTGTACATAGTACAAAAACATACAATAATATGGTGCAGAGACACGAGAGGTTTACCAGTGGCACAAGTATAAATACATACAGTTGATGAGTATTTTAAAGAATATTTAGAAAAAAGTTGACCAGCAGCATGCCAGGGAAAATTTTGGAGGTCTTGAAAAAGGTGTGCCAACACTGAAAATATTAATGGCCCATATGCAATTCACTTTTTCTCCTGAGTTTTCTGCTAGAAGATCATTTTTTATCTTCTAGTTAAAATCATTTTGCAAATGAAAAAGTTCCAAAAAGTAGCTGGAAAAAGGACTATCAAAATTATTTTGAGCATTTTCTTTCTTCCTGTTGGCATTTTATTGACAGGTTTGAAATTATTACCTATGAGAAAACTGAGGAGAAAATGTTAATTGCATATGGGCCATTGACTCTGCATAAACTTGATGTAATGGTCAATAAAAGCCTTAAAGGAGTCATCAGGCAAACAAGATGAAAGCCGATTTACTTACTTGGGGCTTTCTCCAGCCCCTTGCAGCTGACATGTCCCACGCCGCAGTTCCGCTCTCAGCCGCCGGCCCAGGGTCCCCGCACGGTCCTCTAATGCGCCTGTGCGAGCATGGCTGTCAATCAAGGCCGCAGTGGCTGTGGATTGACAGCAGCGCTTCACGCAGGCGCAGTAAGGATGACCTCGAGGTTTTCCTCTGCACTGTGCAGGGACCCCGGGCCGGCGGCTGCGAATGGAACTATCAGCATGGGACAATCAGCTGCAAGGGGCTGGAGAAAGCCCCAGTTAAGTAAATTGGCTTTCATCTTGTTTGCCTGATGATTCCTTTAAAGGAAGCCAGAGACGAATAGATATAAAAGGTTTTATACATACCTGGGGCTTCCTCCAGCCCCCTCTGCATCTTTTGCTCCCATGCAGTCTTCCTCTGCCTGCTCGTTCTCCCGGTAGAAGCTCTGTTAGCTTGGCCAGTCGGGGTACACTGCGCATGCAGGACTCAGCCACATGCACACGCTCCCGCCAAGGCGCAGAACGCTCCCAGCCACTGGAGCGAGACAGGGTTGCGGGCGAATTGACTAGCCAAGCTAATGGGGCTTCTACTGGGAGAACAAGCACGCAGAGGAAGACGGTGAGGGGGCGATCTGCTTGGAGGGGGCTGGTAGAAGCCCCAGGTATGTATAAATCTTTTATATCTATTTGCTTAATGCAGTGATGGCGACCTTTTCAGAGGCCGAGTGCCCAAACTGCGACCCAACATCGACTTATTTATCACTGAGTGCTAATTGAGGGGGGGTTTGCGCGGTGCTGAAAAATGGGTGTGACCATGACATTGTATGGGCGGAGCTAACGTAATGTAACAGCGAGGCATAATAAAGCAGTGTTTCCTCCATGATGTGGTGAAACGAGGATTCGCATCATGGGTGTGCAGAAACTGTGTGATGCTATTTAATAGTATACCCGCCGTAATCCCAAAGCAGCAAATATAGCCAACTATGACCATTAAATAATAAATGCAGCAACAGTTACCCCAGACACCAGAAAATAAACGCAATGTGGGCAACATTTTAGCAGAAAATAAACGCAATGTGGGCAACATTTCAGCAGAAAATAAACGCAATGTGGGCAATATTTTAGCAGAAAATAAATGCAGTGGACCAGATTTGAGCAGAAAATAAATGCAGTGGACCAGATTTGAGCAGAAAATAAACACAGTGGGCCACATTTAACCAGAAAAGAATGCAATGTGGGCTACATTTCACCAGAAAATAACACCAAGTGGGCCACATTTCACCAGAAAATAACACGATGTGGGCCACATTTCACCAGAAAATAACACGATGTGGGCCACATTTCACCAGAAAATAACACGATGTGGGCCACATTTCACCAGAAAATAACACGAAGTGGGCCACATTTCAGCAGAAAATAACACGATGTGGGCCACATTTCACCAGAAAATAATGCAGTGGGCCACATTTCACCAGAAAATAATGCAGTGGGCAACATTTCACCAGAAAATAATGCAATGTGGGAAACCTTTCACCAGAAAATAAACACAGTGGGCCACATTTCAGCAGAAAATAACACGATGTGGGCAACATTTCACCTGCAAAAAAAGTAATTTACTCTCCTGACAGAAGTCTCCTCTCCCGGCCGGCCTCTGGCACGCAGCTCCCCCGGACGATCCTCCTGCATATCTCCCACGCTGAATGCAATAGCAGGTCTACGGGAAGATGGCGCCCGAAGCCCTGTATTGGAGACACAAATAGTCTCCAGTACCGGGCTTCGGACACCATCTTCCTGTAGCCCTGCTCTGCCTGCCGGAAGACTATGCAGGCCGGAGTGGGGCTGCGGGCTATGAACTGGCACTGCGTCTAGTAGACGCCGCGGCCAGTTCATGCAATGGGCGCAGCAGCTAAGGCGTGCGAGCAAATTCGGCTACGCGTGCCGGGTCTGGCACACGTGCCATAGGTTTGCCATCGCTGGCTTAAGGTATACTTAAAAAAACGTATGAAATGCTTGTAATTAAACTTCAACACACCACAGAAACAACTGACAAAAAGTCAACTTTGTAAAAACCAGTATCTGCCATTTTCAAGACTTTTTGCCAGTACGGTACAAGTCTGTTCTTGGGTTGTTGCAGGAGACTGAAAAACATGGAGGGACCCCGCATAACTTGTGTGGAATGGACAATTAATAAATAAAATGCCACGAGTATTGCTTTACACTTGGCGGACGCAAAACACTTGAGCTTACAGCTACTAGGCACGCTCAGTAAGTGTTAGGAAGTCTAGCCCAAGGTCTCCTTACTGAATAGGTGCTGGATTACTGAACAGCTGAGATTCAAACCCTGGTCACCAGTGTCAGACAAAGCCCTTAACAAGTACACTACCCAGCCACCACAATGTCATGGAGTCCTTTTTGCTAACCTCATGGCTACTGTGCTTCCACCATTTGTTCTACTAGAACATTACCAGCGTTGGAATCACCCCATCATTACCGCCAGCATGCTGAAACAAGAGTCTGAAGCCAATTCATACACTGTCAGTATGTTGCATTCAACCTCTGGCGCTTTATTATGCAAATCTCCACATCGCTTGCTGAAATATGGTATTACACAGGCGCTATTCACCACCATGTCTGAAAGAAGAATTACCAGAGATTTCCTTAAACATCCAGCCATAGTCAGACCTGCCCAAGTAATGGAGGTGGCGGCTTGGAGACACAAAGGAATCGGGTTCCTGTGGAGCTAAAGGTACGAGGCTTATTTCAGATATTACAATAAAAATCAAAGTCCAGGAGCTCAGATCAAAAGACTACATCCTACATCTACCTCTGTGTGCAGAAAGATAATCTGAATTCATCATAAAATAATAATTGCCATAGATTATCACAGATGGGCAACAATATAAATACACAATAATAACTGTAATAAGAGAAATCTATGTATCTGCATTCTGCAGCTGATTAAAGGACAAGTCTCTCTGTTATCCTAAAATTGCAGTAAAACCAGAACAGAGCCACCTGGACCTTTTTGTTTGTAATGTAATATTACTGAAAATTATCTTTCAATTTGCAGCCAGCTAAGAATTTCCGGAGCTATCAGTTAGCACAACGAAGGCTACAGTCACAATTTTCCAACCAGTAGGACACTAAGTCCTAAACGTATGAATAAAAACTATTCATACTTTTCCTCTACCATAGTATTGTTTAATGCAGGCCCGGATTTACATCACAGGAGCCTATAGGCACAGATGTGCTGGCACCCTAGACTTCTCCCTCCATGAGTCTACAAACACCCACTGAACTGCACCGCAAGTGTGCTGTCTGGCCCAGATGTCGCTTCTCCCTTATTTCCCTTGCCCGTCATAGGTAGCTACAGGTGCCCCTTAGTATTAGGTAGCCAGAAGTACCCTGAATATTAAGTAGCTAGAGGTGTCCCCAAGTATTAGGTAGCTAGAGGAACCTCAGTATTAGGTAACTAGAGGTGCCCCTGACTGAAGGTAGATCTCATGAGTGGAATGCTGAGAGCCGGGTGAGTAACCTCTCATTTATACTCTGCTCGGGACTTTGCATAGGGAAGGAGGCAGGTACTCGGGGAGGGGAGTGAGCCGCCTTTCCATCATCAGGCGCCTGTAGACACATGCCTACTGTGCCTTATGGTAAATTCGGCCCTGGTTTATTGTAACCGTTTAGCAAAATCTGGAGCCCTTTTAGATGTGGTGCCAGATTTCTGTTTTATAGGGAACCTGAAGTGAGAGTGATATGGAGGCTGCCGTATTTATTTCCTTTTACACAATATCAGCAGTCCTGCAGAGCTTTATGGCGTCAGCAGTGTCTGAATCGCACACCTGAAACAAGCATGCAGCAAATCCAGTCAGAAACATCTGAACTGCATGCTTGTTCAGGGTCTATGGCTTAAAAGGATGGTTCAGGGACTGTTGAAAAAAAATAAAAATCTGCATCCACTTACCTGGGGCTTCCTCCAGCCTGTGGCAGGCAGGAGGTGCCCTCGGCGCTGCTCCGCAGGCTCCCGGTGGCCGACCCGACCTGGCCAGGCCGGCGGCCAGGTCGGGCTTCTGCGTTCCAAAATGCGCCTCACAGCGGCGCGCTGACGTCATCGGACGTCCTCCGGGCTATACTGCGCAGGCTCAGTAGTTCTGAGCCTGCGCAGTACAGCCCGGAGGACGTCCGACGACGTCAGCGCGCCGCCGTGAGGCGCATTTTGGAACGCAGAAGAAGCCCGACCTGGTCAGGTCGGGTCGGCCACCGGGAGCCTGCGGAGCGGCGCCGAGGGCACCTCCTGCCTGCCACGGGCTGGAGGAAGCCCCAGGTAAGTGGATGCAGATTTTTATTTTTTTTCAACAGTCCCTGAACCTTCCCTTTAAAGGACAACTGAAGTGAGAGGGATACGGAGGCTGCCATATTTATTTTTCTTTTAAACTATGGCTAAAAGTATTAGAAGCAGAGGATCAGCAGGGATGCCAGGCAAATAGTATTGCTTAAAAGGAAATAAACATGTTAGCCTCCATATACCTCTCGCTTCAGTTGTCCTTTAAGCTGCAAACTCACTTGATGAAGCAGGAAGATGGAGCCCAGCGACGTCCCCCCCGATGTCAGCGTTCTGATCCATCTTCCTGCCGGCGGGTACATACGATGTCACGCTAAGGCACACAGCTGGCAAGAATAGGAAGTCAAGCGATCGCGGTACTTGCACGGAATCGACGGGGATCTTAACCACTTTCCGCCCGCGTCACGCCAATGGGGGTGGCCGCGGCGGCAGCCCCAGGACCACCTAATGCCAATTGGCGTAGAGTCCTGGGGCTCTGTTTTGCAGGAGATCGCGCGCAGGCTGCGCGCGCATCTCCTGCTTGGGGGGCGGAGCTCCGCCCCGCCTTCAGTCTCCGAGCGGCTTTTGCCGCTCGGGAGACTGTTAGTCGGCGTGGTCGCCGTCTATTTATATGGTGCAGCGCTGTTCCCCTGGGGGACAAGAGAGCGATCGGCACTCATAGGGTGAAGCCTATGAGAGCTGATCGCCAAGAAGTTTAAAAGAACAGGTTTGTTTGTTGTTGTTTTTTTTTTTACACGAACAAAAATATTTATTAAAAAAAATAAATAAACATGGGGGGAGCGATCAGACCACCACCCCCAGACCCCCCCCCCCCCCCCCATGTTTATTTTTTTTTTTTTAAATAATCACTTGTGTGCTGTGTTGTACGGCCCTGCAGCTTGGCCTTAAAGCTGCAGTGGCCAATTTCACTAACAATGGCCTGGTCACTAGGGGGGTTTAGCCCTGCAGTCCTCAAGAGGTTAAAGATCCAATCGGCCGTGATGGTCGCCGCGTGTTGCCAAACATTGTTTGCATAGTCGCGTGCCTGTACCCACATCACTAGAACACTGAAACGATCGCTTGTCACTTAAAAGAATCGCTGGTCAACGGAAAAATCATTGTAGAACTCGTGTACTGGGTCTAGTGGCCTACACGGGTCTAATTTTTTTTAGACTCGCAGCCCCGCTACTCGCAACCCGCTTTCTGGTGAATCTGGTACCCACATCTCGCCTGCAGGCCTCCAGAACCACAACCGGACCTGAGAGCCGCTTTCTGGTGAATCTGGTACATGCAGACCTGCTACCCGCAGACCTGCTACCCGCACCTGACCCGCAACCCGAGAAAATTCAAAATGGGTACCTGTAACCCGCAGGTACCCGACCCGATGCAGGCCTTAAGAGTATTAGAGTCAAGTGATCAGCAGGACTGGCAGGCAATATGTAATGTTTAAAAGGAAATAAATATGTCAACCTCCATAGACCTCTCACTTCATGTTCCCTATAAAGTGGTCCAAAACTCCGACATAACATTCAATAAAAATGTGTTTTCCTACTTTTTATTACTCATACAGTTATCATATTTCCCTTTGTGCATAAGTAATATTGTCTGTTTACAAATTACAAGTGTAGTTTATCTTGCCCTGAAAGCTGCCATTGCATTTTATTCAAACTGCTTTTTATTACCGGTATATATTAACATCTTCTAATTAGCTGTTCTGAGCTGTTTGTGTGCTTGAAGCACAGAGTGCTTCACAGAGAGCTCCTTTTCACTTGTTACACTGTGTTTACACACATGTATCAACATTGGAATGCAAAGATACTGTTATCTCCAGTTTGGACGTGGATTTGAAACTGTGTAGCAGGACAAAGTGCTTTGTTTAACCATTTCAGTAATGTTCTGCTAAAAAAAAAATTCTGGGATAGTAGCTTTCAAGCTGTGAGGAATCTTTTAGAGCCAAGTAGAAATGCTTAAGAGGTGGCTTGCTGGCTGCCCGAAGTGCCCCTGCTTCTCTCCCTCCCTCTGCAGGAGTGTTAACCGCAGCAGAATAAGGCTATCTAACGGGCACATCTGGCTATCTAAACAGGGTGAAGGGGGCACATCTGGCTAACTAAAGGGGCTCACATCTGGCTATCTGAATGAGGTAAGGGGATACATATAGCTATCGAAATAACTTTTGACTCCACCCATGACCACATTTTGATGTGTGGCCATGACCATTTTGTCCAGAGGGGGGCGCAAAAACTGTTTTTGTCCCCGGGCGCTGAAAACCCTAGCTACACCTCTGAGCAGCTGTGAAGCTCAGAATCACTTCACTGGAAATGAAAGACGCCAATAACACCCCGAACTTCCTCTTTACATGTTATGAACAGAGCAGTCATGTCATATAGCACTTGGCTGTGATGGAAGGACCTGGATGAGCAGCTCCACCGCCAATAAACAAGGGGTGGTTTGAAGTTATTGGCTTCACAAGTGGTGCTAGAATCTGTCCTCTCCAGTGATGAAGCTTTGTCTCTAGGGCTGTAAGTCACTGTTCCTGACAAGCTAAACACTTACAGCTGTTACATTGTGCTTCACTGCCAAGAAGCAGACAACCTCCACATCTCTGTGAGAAGTGATATGTCATAAAGGAGGTAAAAGGGAAAAAAAAGTATGTCCCCAGCAATGATGAATAGCTCTGGGTGCTGGAGCGGGTTAGGACAGAAGTACGCGTTGCTCAGTGACTGCTGGGAGGGTATTGGGGACAGAGACAAGCCAAGTCGTGCAAAGCAACAGAACTTGGCCTACCTTGAAACGCTGGAAGCTTTAGCATTGCAGATATCAAAGGAAAGCTACAAACTTTCTTGGAAACATTGGCACGAGGTAGTTCAGTGCTGGTTTGTCAATTATTGACTTTCTTTTTCAGTTTGAATTGCAGCCAAGCTATGGATTCCTTAAAGTAAACCTGAGACACAAGGGAGGAAAGGATTTTTACTTACCTGGAGCTTCCTCAAGACCCCTGTATCGAATTAGTTAAAGAACAAGTGACACCCATGCTAAAAAAAAAAAAACCTAGAGCCGTTTTTAAACGGGCTTAGGTCTACTAGTACTGTAAAAGTAGATAGATACTAGTTCTACATACATAACAGATGTATTGCACTGTCCACGTTATGATTAATGTGAATTTTATAAAGAAAAAGCAGAGAATCCTATTATAGGCAGTTTCCATCTTGGTTACTATTGACCTCCTGACATCATTTCCTCTCTCACTCTTTTTTTACTCCTCTTGCTAATTGTGTTTTTGGTACCCGCCTTCCTCCCAGAGTCTTCAGACACTCCCACTAAGGTCTATACTAGGAAGTGCACTGTCTTATGTCATTAGAAGGAGGGGAAAATAAAGGGAAGAGGTGGAATATATTATAGATAAAAAGACTCCCCCAGCATGCAATTGTTTGGCATTGGCAATTAAAGGGCCAGTGCTCCTAAGGTATGTGATAACTCCAAACCATAACAGCAGAAACAGTTTTAAATGCAGGATTAGCATATTTATCACTTAATACACACAGACCAGTTGCTATTGAAATTTGATTTTTATGTTGACAATACCGCTTTAAAAAGAGCGCCAACGACATTTGGGCGCCCCTACAGGCCGTATTGGGAATTAAGGTTAAAGCAGCACTCAGTGAGTAATTTGGGTGCCAGCAAACAACGCAATAGCTGGAAGCCAAATTGCATCTTACCCCCACTGTACGGCGCCTTGGAGGGAGAATAGTAATTAACACCGCCCTTTTTATATGTATGACCCTGTAGTCCGTCAGATCCCTTGTTGTCCACCCAGTCCTTTCCAGTGTGCTCCTGTGAAGTCCTTGATCCATTTGGGTCACAGATTACTGCACATGCCCCCCGACCTCGCTCCCGTGTCTGGGAGTGTTTTGTGCAAGCGCAGTTACATCCTTAACAAACTGCGCATACGCAAAACGCTCTTGGCAGTGGGAGCACGATCGGGTGGTGCATGCAGCTGGGATCATGCAGGGGCAGTAATCTGTGACTCAGCCGAGTTTGTGGACTTTACGGGGTTGTTAGCGGCACAAAGGGGGCGCCCAGGAAGATGGGGAAGGAGCAGAGGGACTACAGGGGGGGGGGGCTGGAGGAAGCTCCAGGTAAGTAAAAATCCGTTCATGCCTTTCGGCTCCAGCATAGTGTATATAATATGAATTGTGGTTCAAAATATGCTTACAGAGGGTTTTCACAGTGGCATAGCTATATGGATGAAAGTCGCTTTTAATGACTGAGAGCATTTTGCACTTGCGCAGTTATTTAAGTCACAGAACAGTCCCCACTACGTTAGTGCGACCAAGGAGGTGCACTGCAAGGGCTGTGCTTGCATAGTAGTCTCCAACTGGCCCAGCGGTTTTACCAGGGCTGCCAACGGAGGGACAGATGGGACAGGACAGACATATAGGGTTCCCACGGACTACAGGGGGCTGGAGGAAGCCCTACATAAGTTTAAACTCCCTTTGATTGCAATGTTTTAGGCACACTCTAAAGGCCTGTACCCACTATACAATTTTTACTGCGATTTTTCAGGTGACCGGCGATTTTTGGAATGAGGAGCAATTGTTTCCTCCAACATGGGTACAGGTATGAGATCACACGAATGACATTTGTGGACGCGCGGCGATAATGGATGGATTGGATCTCATCTTCAAGATCACTGATGACTCCCACCTAAAGTATTGCAATCATTTGAACTCTTGTTCACGTCTGTCGTGTGCCGTTGTGTGTTCCCACTGGTAGGAGGAAAGATTTGGGAACCTCATTTGTCTGGGGGCTTTGCTGTGAGGTTGCCCAATCCATCGTTAGGTGAGTATTTAGCTTAAAGAGACACTGAAGCAAAAAAAAAAAAAAAATGATATAATGAATTGATTGTGTAGTACTAATTGTTGGAACTCAAATTGGCTTGGTAAGCTCAGTGACCCCTGACCTACATACACAGATGAATCCCATTATGAGAAAGAGTATTTAAGGGGGTCAATTGTAAGTTTCCCTCCTCTTAATTTTCTCTGAAGAGTAGCAACATGGGGGTCTCAAAACAACTCTCAAATGACCTGAAGACAAAGATTGTTCACCATCATGGTTTAGGGGAAGGATACAGAAAGCTGTCTCAGAGATTTCAGCTGTCTGTTTCCACAGTTAGGAACATATTGAGGAAATGGAAGACCACAGGCTCAGTTCAAGTTAAGGCTCAGTTCAAGTTAGGCTCAAAGTGGCAGACCAAGAAAAATCTTGCATAAATAGAAGCGACGAATGGTAAGAACAACCCACAGACCAGCACCAAAGACCTACAATATCATCTTGCTGGGCAGCACGGTGGCTTAGTGGTTAGCGCTCTTGCATTGCATCGCTGGTTCCCCCGGTTTGAATCCCAGCAAGGTCAACATCTGCAAGGAGTTTGTATGGTTTCCCCATGTCTGTGTGGGTTTCCTCTGGGCACTCCGGTTTCCTCCCACATCCCAAAAACATACAGATAAGTTTTTTGGCTTCCACCTAAAATTGGCCCTGGACTGTGATACATACATGATACATAGATAGACATATGACTATGGTAGGGATTAGATTGTGAGCTCCTCTGAGGGACAGCTAAGTGACAAGACTATATATACTCTGTAAAGCACTGAGCAAGATGTTGGCACTATATAAATAATAAGTAATAATAATAATAGATGGAGTCAATGTGCATTTTTCAACCATTCGGTTTACACAAGGAGATGCTGTATGCGAGAGTGATGTGCTAAACAGAGCCGCTTGAGGTATGCTAAAGCACATTTGGACAAGCCAGCTTCATTTTGGAATAAGGTGCTGTGGACTGATGAAACTAAAATTGAGTTATTTGGGCATAACAAGGGGTGTTATGCATGGAGGAAAAAGAACACAGCATTCCAAGAAAAACACCTGCTACCTACAGTAAAATATGGTGGTGGTTCCATCCTGCTGTGGGGCCAGTGCAGGGACTGGGAATCTTGTCAAAGTTGAGGGACGCATGGACTCCGCTCAGTATCAGCAGATTCTGGAGACCAATGTCCAGGAATCAGTGACTAAGTGGAAGCGGTGTCGGGGCTGGATCTTTCAACAAGACTACGACCCTAAACACTGCTCAATATCCACTAAGGCATTCATGCAGAGGAACAAGTACAACATTCTGGAATGGCCATCTTAGTCCCCAGACCTGAATATTATTGAAAGTCTGTGGTGTGAGTTAAAGAGAGCTGTCCATGCTCTGAAGCCATCAAACCTGAATGAACTAGAGATGTTTTCCAAAGAGGAATAGTCCACAATACCTTCAACCAGAATCCAGACTCTCATTGGAACCTACAGGAAGCATTTAGAGGCTGTAATTTTTGCAAAAGGAGGATCTACTAAATATTGATTTCATTTCTTTTTGCGGTGCTCAAATGTATGCACCTGCCTAGTTTTGTTTAAACAATTATTGCACACTTTCTGTAAATTTAATTAAACGTCATTTCACTTCTCAAATATCACTGTCTGTGTCTCCTATATGATACATTTAACTGACATTTTTTTATTCTAACAACCAACGATTCATACAGGAAAATCATTACAATTAACAAGGTTGCCCAAACTTTTCTCATCCCACTGTATGTCTCTGCTCCTAGTGTGTTCATTCTTAGCTGTACTACACAAACAAATCATTATATCAGAATTTTTATTTTTATTTTTTTTGCTTCAGTGTCTGTTTAAGTCACATTTATTTAGAAATACCCTACCAACTAACATCTGCAGACCATTGCAAGACTCCACTCTGTACCCTTAAAGCGGAACCAAACCAAACATTTTTTTTAATTCAAAATATTTAGTTGCACCACTCTGACACATACAAAGATAAATAAACACTCCTTCATGCCTATGAGCATTTCAGTTCATGCTTTTCACCATTCTCTTTTCATAACTACGGTTATACAGGTGGCAGCCATTACTTCTGAGCTTAGTAGAAGGTTTTAGATCATGGGTGTGTTTGTCATCAGCTACCCTCCCTCACAGGAGCATCCTCTATGTGAAATCTCGCACAAGCTGAGAACACCTCCCCTGTGACATCATCAGTAGCAGCCTGTGTTTTGTTTTTGTTTGTTATTTCCTCCACCAGTTTGCCGGAAAAATCCCGGCAATATAAAAGGAAGGGAGGGGTTCCTCCAAGAAATGTAAAAAAATTTTATATTTGTCATAATGCAGCTGAAAAAAAGGCTGCTATTTATCATTATAATTTAGAAAATCTATTTTATTTCTGAAATCTTGTATTTTTAATTTGGGTCCACTTTAAATATTGCTTTAAAGATTGATAATCAGCACAAAAAACCTCTCTCTCCCCCGCTAATGTGATCAGCAGATTCGCTGGAGAAAAGCCTAAGCTGAGTGAAATTGCTGTGACCAATGCTGCCTGGTAAAGTGTGAGCCGCGCGTTCTGCTGAAACCCGCGCCGGCCTCATTCCGGCCTTGTACAAGCTGCTAAAAGGTTTGTGGAATAACTGCTGGCGATGAACGGCGTAATGCGGCATGACAGACTCGATAGCGGGAAGCTTTACTTTCTCACCCACAAGCAACAACTTCTTATCAGTGTTAGTCACAGTTTAAATGACCTACATTCCGAAACTGGGTTTATCAGACGGCTTGAAGAAGCAAAAAAAAAAAAGTTACTTTTTGTCTTCCAGTAATGGGGAAGTAAGAAGGTTTTCCATCAGTTAGGTCATTCTTTATCTGCAGAATAAAATTTTCATACATTTAATTACATCATTTGCATCCATGTTATTCAACTTGAAAGAAATGTTGGCCTTTCTAAATCAGAAAAGAAACCCAAAAGAAAAGGGGGAGGAAAGGCAGAAAACATATCCGAAAGACTACAGTAACCTATTCAAATATGACTTTTAATGGCTCTGCAATGTTACATGTTTAGCATTTTAGAAAAAGTATAAAATATATTAACGCTTACATAAGGTGTGATGGGGAATTTTTATTATAAGCCATAACAATTGCTTCAAATTTCTTCCCTGCCATGTGCAGGTCTTCTTTGGGTGATCTTCAGTCCCTCCATCACGGAACAGATGAATCTGATAACAATGCACCGCCCACTTCTGGGCTCTTTGCATCACATGATGCACAGTAACCAATGATTTGAGAAGGAAGTCCCAGGAAGTTCCCCAACTCTCCTCCCACTAAAAATATTGATCATGTTAATTATTGATTTATAGAACATTGACCATGTTGAGAATAATGAATGTTGAGTATTAGGGGCTCCCCTCGCATCACTGCCTTCCATGTAGCACGAGAGCTTACCTACATGATTTGTTCGTAATATTCAAAAATCTGTTGGCCTTCATACTACATGAAAGTGGTAAAGCTGTCCAGCAATCAAGTGAATGTGTACCCTTAAAGCGGATCCGAGATGAAAAACTAACTATAACAAGTAACTTGTCTATCTATATATATATATATATATATATTATCTAAAGTTTAGATAGTTTACACAGCAAATCTAGCTGCAAAACAGCTTCAATAGTTTATAATTATTTATTCCTGTGATACAATGAGGGCAGCCATGTTCTGTTTGTCACAGGCTGAGTGCTGGATATGCTATCAGCTTGCCTGTGTGTAATGTGATAAATTCAGTCCCCTCTCCTCCTTCCTCCTCCCCTCTGCCTCTGAAATCTCTGGCTAGTAACCTCCATCTCCTCCTGCCCAGACTGAGCTCCCATAAGCCCTTGCTACATACAGTGCCAAGGCACTCTAAAACGCCGTGGGCGAGGCTTGTTTAGTTTATAGGGAATTAGAGTATTAAAACAAAACAAAAAAAGTATTTGGCTTGAGGAATGCCCTATAACAGTGATGGCTAACCTTGGCACTCCAGCTGTGACAAAACTACAAATCCCATCATGCCTCTGCCTCCCCCGGTTATGCTTAGAGCTGTCAGAGTATTGCAATGCCTCATGGGACTTGTAGTTCCACCACAGCTGCAGTGCCAAGGTTAGCCATCACTGCCCTATCAACTATATGAAAGGAACACAATTATGCAATGAGTAAAAGTTTATCTCGGATCCATTTTAAGCCTGGTACATACTTTGTTATGATTGGCCAATTACTGACCAATTTTACCATCTCCATGTGGTATGAGGGTCAACAGATATTATGAGCAGATTGTGTAGGTAAACAATCATACTACATGGAGGTGGTAAAATTGTTTAGTGATTGGCCAACCATAATTGAAAGTGTGTGCCAGGCTTTAGGCTGTGGCCTTGGTTTGCTTTACAGGAGGAATGGCCCTGCCTGCAGCATCCATGAAGCTGGAACTAATGAGCTACCTACCCTTAGAGCTTGTTCACAGTAAAGGTGCTTTTGGGATTTTTTAAGCGCTGGCGATTTTGAAAATTGCTTGTGCAATGGTTCCCTATGAGAGTGTTCACATCTGAGCGGTTCAATGACGGGGCGATTTGCCTCAATAGAAGGTATAGGGAAATCGCAAATCACTTGAAAAAGCACGTATGTCGATTTCCCCAGTGCCTTCACGATTAAATACATTGTATTTATTCATTTCCAGGTGAAAGAGTTCACTTTCTGATTGACGTCAGGATGTGAAATAACAGAATAGCTCTGCAAAAGTGCTTATAAAAGGCGCTTTATAAAAAATCGCACCGTGCAGGTAAGCACCGGGAGGCGCTAAAAAAATTGTGCAAAAAAATCACAACACGATGGTGTCAGCTATTTCGATTTTAGATGTGAACAAGGCCTTACAGGAAATAGTGGAAGGGGTTGGTGGGCTTTCCATGGTATTTCCAGATTTTTGCCCCTCTTTCCGATACCCCTGAAACTGGTTCCTGTGAGGTCTTTTTCTACTTCTCCCGTGTTGTCATTTCCTACTTCTCCCCTGTGTACATCAACCATGCTTTGTGACCACAGATCAACATGGAAGTTAATCCGAGCAGTGGAGGAGAGGCCTTGCCTGTGTGACCTGAATCTCAAGCGTTCCACTGATTCTTATAAGAAGAGGATACCTGACTGGAGGTCTTCTGCATAACAGACCCCGACTTTCCCACTGTGTGCCACGATGACCAGGACGAATTGAATATGCATTGTTCCTCATTACTTGGGCTGTAGTTGCATGTGAGATGCATTTTCAGAGTTGTTCTGCTGAATAGTTCTCAAAAGAGCTCTTTATAAGTCTTTTAGGATATTCAGAAACAGACATCCAGACATGCTCTACGTGACCAAATTACAAAACATCTTAAAGGATACCCGAGGTGACGTGACATTATGAGATAGACATGGGTATGTGCAGTGCCTAGAACTTTCTCTGCCTGAAATAGTTAAATATCAGGTATGTAAGTGGCTGACACAGTCCTGATTAAGACAGGAAGTGGCTACAGTACGACCCTTCCTGATAAGAAATTCTAACTATAAAACACTGCTAGCAGAAAAGGGCTTCTGAGAGCAGGAAAGAGATAAAAAGGGTCAATAGTTCATAGCTTTTAGCTCTGGCATACTTCAATGAATGTGTCATTGAGCAAAAACAATAAAACAGTTAAAACTTAAAAAGTAGATTTTAATATGAAATACAACTGTGGAATATCTTAAAAAGTCATTTTTAGGAGAAGGAAGATAGATACAATTGTTTATTTTGTTTATTTTCGCCTCGGGTGTTCTTTAAGAAATGTTGAAACAAATGAGTGAATCGCATTGCAGGGCCTGATTTACTATAAAGCACTGTAGGCACGGGCCTACAGGCGCATGATGATGAAAAGGTGTCTCACTCTCCTCCCCAAGCGCCTCCCTCCTTCCCTATGCAGAGTCCTGATGAGGGTGTAAATGAGAGGTTACTCACCCTGCTCTCGGCATTCTAGTGATGAGAAGTCAGGGGTACCACCAGCTACTTAATACTAAGGGGTTCTTCAAGTTACCGAATACTTGGGGGCACCTCTAACTACTTAATATTGAGTGTACTTCTGGCACCTAGTACTAAGGAGCACCTGTAGCTACCTATGACGGGCAAGTAAGGGAGAGGTGACTGCTGGGACAGCCAGCACACTTGTTGTGCGGTTCGGCGGGGTTTGTAGGCTCATGGAGGGCAAAATCTAAGGTGCCAGGACATCTTTGCCTATAGGCTCCTGTGACATAAATCCGGGCAAATATACTCCCAAAAGCTATTGATTATTTCAAAGGAAGGGATCTGTTGAAAAGGGCGCCTAAGCTGCCTGTATGAAAAGGGTGCCTCCATAGACAATGTTATTTCTGCAAATATGGGCTACAAGGTGGTAAAAAGGGCGCCCGAATTTTGATATAGGCTACAAGCGGGCGCCCCATATTTTTTCAGCTACAAGGTTTTCGGCTACGGTAGGGCGCCCCTTTGTAGCCCATATTTTTGGGGGCTACAAGGTTTTCGGCTACAGTAGGGCGCCCCTTTGTAGCCCATATTTTTTCGTCTACAAGGTTTTCGATTCTTCTACAAAACCGCACCCCTTTGTAGCCCATATTTTTCATTCATCTACAGGGTTTTTGGCTACAAGGTTTTTGACTCTGCTACAAAAGGGCACCCTTTTATAGCCAAGATTTTTTATTCGGGGGTGCAGGGGGGGGGGCAGGATTAGGCATCACAAGTGGGGGGGGGTCTAAGGGTTAGGCACCACTAGGGGGGTTTGGGTTAGGCACCACCTGTGGGGTCTTAGGGTTAGGCATCACCAGGGGAATCTTAGGGTTAGGCATCACTAGGGGGGTTTAGGGTTAGGCACCACCTGGGGGTCTTAGGGTTAGGCACCACCAGGGGGGTCTAGGGGTTAGGGGAGGGTTCTTTGTGAAAGTAGGGAGAAGTTAGGTCATAGTAATCATAGTAATCACCAGGGGCTGTCTTAGGGTTAGGCACCACCAGAGGGGGTTAGGGTTAGGCACCACCTATGGAGTCTTAGGGTTAGGCACCACCAGGGGGTTAGGGTTAGGCACCACCTAGGGGGTTAGGGTTAGGCACCATCAGGGGAGGGTTCTGTGTGAGAGTAGGGAGTAGTTAGGTCATAGTAATCACTTTTCTCAGCAATATCTAGAGCCCTTTTATAGCCCAACAAATTTTGCCTATAGCAGCATACTTTTTATAAACTAAAACTATATGGCATATATGGGCTACAACAGGTGCCCTTTGTAGCCGAATTTGGCATATATGGGCTACACCAGGTGCCCTTTGAAGCCTAATTTGGAATATATGGGCTACACCAGGCGCCCTTTGTTGCCGAATTTGACATATATGGGCTACACCGGACACCCTTTCTAGCCGAATTTGGAATATATGGGCTACACCAGGCGCCCTTTGTAGCCGAAGTTGGTATATGGGCTACACCAGGCACCCTTTTTCCAGGCGCCCTTTTCAAATAGATGCATAATGTGCATTGTGTTTGGTAAGCTTTGCCAACGTACTGTAGAGTCTTGGTTATCTGGATCTGATGGGGATTGGCTTATGCTGAAAAAATGTTACAAATAGACACGATGCATACATAGACATATGACTATGGTAGGGATTAGGTTGTGAGCCCCTCTGAGGGACAGCTAAGTGGCAAGACAATATACTCTGTGCAGCGCCATGGAGGATGTTGGCACTATAGAAATACTAAATAATAGTAATTATTGTGGGGCTCTATGACATTTACAACTTAACATATGAGTCCTGGGTAACCGAGAATAACATTCTGCCTGGTGATGGTAAACAATGCCTGAAGCAGTGAGGGGCAGGAAACACCTGACTACTAGGCTCATCGCTTTGAAGCACAAGGCTATGGACTCGAGTTATTTATCAAGCTGCAGTGAGTAGGGTTGCACAGAGCAAATGATCACACAGGAGCTTCCTCTCGCAGCAGATGTTCCCTGTATTTGTGGTCGAGAGCGCCCAGACATCTCAAGGTCTAGATGAAGCCCTTGATAAGGCAATCAGAGCCACGTGAGAAACCTTGTACTGAGGACTCTGCCCGGGGCAGGCAATCTGTTACTTTTTTGTAGAGGTTAACCTACAAATTTCAGTATGTGTTCCTGGTAACTGATAACATGGAGAAAGTATGGTATGGAATGGGTTATTAATGTGAGGGACTAGATGTTCTTCAAATCCATATTCCTGAAGGACAGAATAGGCCTCCTCTAGCAAGAGAGAACAGGGGTCAAAAAGTGGAGATTGGCAAGTATGGCCATTTTAGTTTCAACATTTTTACACAAATTAGCATATGTGAAAAATGGGCCTATTACCAAATTTCTGTTACATTTTTTGTGAAGATTTTGAGTCAGGTGAAAATCTCAGGTGAAAAGCTCCCAACTGTTCCTCTTTCGGAGAGACAGTCCCTCTTTGGGGACCTAGTGCCCCTGTTCCTTTTTCTTCTTCATTTGTCAACTTTCAGGACTGATGTATGTACAGACCTATATAAATGTATGTATATTTCCACAGAAAAATGTGTTTATTGACTCTAACCTTTATTCCCATCCTTTAACCACTTCAGCCTAACTGGACGAAAATGTTTGTCCAGTTAGGCTGCGCGCACTCCCGCGGGTCGCGCGCGCTCCCGCGGGCCCCCCCATGCGCGCCCACGCTGCTGGCAGTTAACCCACCGATTAGTGAAAGGGATTATAAATCCCTTTCGCTGATCGGACCTCCCCGGAGAAAAGCCGACAGCGTCTCTTCAGACGCTGCGGCTTTTCTGAGCTTTGGTCTCCTATCTTCTGCCTGGGAGCGAGATCGATCGCTCCCAGGACTTTTTGACTTTGGCCATCTTGTGGCCAAATAGCAAATTACACCAAAAACACACTTTGTGTTAAATAAATACTTTTTTATATATTAAAAAAAACCCTGTTTACCTCCCACACCAAAAAATACCCACATACAAGTTTAAATTAAAAAAAAAAATTACAATAATAAAAAACAAAACAAAAACATAAATAGTTACCTAAGGGTCTGAACTTTTTAAATATGCATGTCAAAGGAGTATATCAATATGATTTATTAAATTATGGGCTTCTAAATAGTGATGGACGCAAATTGAAAAAATGCACCTTTATTTCAAAATTGAATATCGGCGCCATACATTGTGATAGGGACATAATTTAAATGGTGTAATAAGCGGGACAAATTGGTAAATAAAGTACATAGGTTTTAATTATGGTAGCATGTATTAATTTCAAACTATAATGGCCAAAAGCTGAGGAATAATGATTTTTTTTCCATTTCTTTCTTAATATTCCTGTTAAAATGGATTTACAATAAATTAATTCTCAGCAAAATGTATCACCCACAGAAAGCCTAATTGGTGGCGAAAAAAACAAGATATAGATCCATTCATTGTGCCGAATAGTGATAAAGTTATCAGCAAATGAATGGGAGGTGAAAGTTGCTCAGATGCAAAAAAATTTCAACCCTGTGGGCTTAAGTGGTTAAATTGATATATTTCTTGCTAGCTGATGGCCCGGCGTTGCCCAGGTATGTATTTGGCTGGTGTTGGCTCCACCCACTTTTTCTAACACACAATTACTCAATGACCTAGTTTGTGAGCTTTGCGGTCTTTAGCATCAATAATTTGCAATGAAATGAATCTGATTGACTGTGGCTCCACCCCCTTTTCTGAATTTGAACCACAGTCACCCAATGATCAACTGTACCAGGTTTGAGGCCTGTGCTATTAACAGTGCAAGAAAGGCAGCAATTAAATATTCCCCTTGTAAAGCAATAGGTGAATTTTGATTGTCTTTTGTAGGCTCCATCCACTTTTCTGAATATTAATCCCAGTCACCCAGTGACAAACTGTACAAAGTTTGAGAACCCTGCCAGTAACAGTGTAAGAATGGCTGCAGTTTACATTTTCCCAGTGAAATTTGTATTTGTCTCCGCCCACTTTTTTGGTTATGGAGATAAAAAGTATCCTATATGTTATTCCAGGTAATGTACTAATTTCATTCAAATCCGTTCAAATCCGTTCAGCCATTGTTGCGCGATTGAGTAACAAACATCCAAACTTTCGCATTTATAATATTAGTAAGATTTTCATAAGTTAATATCAAGAAAAATGAGCCAGGGAATAAAGGACCTGTGTGGTTTGAATGATAAAACAGCATATTTTTCTCATGACATCTTTATGGCATGCATGACTAGGTGTGTGCTGGAGGCGCGATTGGGGGTGTGGCAGGGGTGTGGCTTAAAGTGTCCCTCTTTCATATCTCAAAAAGTTAAGTGGTATACGGAAAATGCTAATTTCGATGCAAAAGTGACTGGTGAAAAAGAGTTAAAATCAGCATAAAAATAAAGTTTTGCTACCCAGACCTGCACAAACTATAGGGGCCTGACACCTCATCTCCCATACTCCCAATGCAGAGGTCACGCCTCCTAGAGCAGATGTAGAGGGAAAACAGTTGGATGTAAAACTAGATACCGGTATCAATTCATGTGACCGAAAGCAGAAGCTACAGAAGACATTGTCAGGCTCAGTGAGGAGTACAGAGGGAATTCATACAGCAATTTCTGCTCCAAGTTGTAAGAAGCTAGTATTTCAGAATAAAACCACACATAGTAATGCATGACCGATGCTTAGGGTCTTATTTAACCATCCGGGCGGTATGGACGAGCTCAGCTCGTCCATCACCGCCGGAGGCTTCCGCTCAGGCCCTGCTGGGCCGATTTTCGTCAAATAAAAAGCAGCACACGCAGCCGGCACTTTGCCAGCCGCGTGTACTGCCTGATCGCTGCCGCAGCGCGGCGGTCCGCCGCGTACAGCGGCAAAAGAGGGTCCCCCCAGCCGCCTGAGCCCAGCGCTAAGGGCTGGATCGGAGGCGGCTGACGTCAGGACGTCGGCTGACGTCCATGACGTCACTCGGCTCGTCGCCATGGCGACGAAGTAAGCAAAACACGGAAGGCCGCTCATTGCGGCCTTCCGTGTTACTTCTGGCCGCCGGAGGCGATCAGAAGAACGCCTCCGGAGCGCCCTCTAGTGGGCTTTCATGCAGCCAACTTTCAGTTGGCTGCATGAAATAGTTTTTTTTTTATTTAAAAAAAACCCTCCCGCAGCCGCCCTGGCGATCTTAATAGAACGCCAGGGTGGTTAAACACACTTGAAGAGCAAGTTTACTAACATAACAATAATAATGAATAAAATTGCTTGTTTTTACAATACCCATTTATAATTTTTTTAACCAGTGTTTGCCCATTGTCAAATCTTCCCTCACCCTGATTTACATATTCCTATATTTATTATTATTGATTTATAAAGCGCCAACATATTCCGTGGCGGTGTAAAAAGTAAGAAACGAACATGGGGTACATAATAATACAGACAATGGTGTACACCAATATACAAGATACATAATTAGTGACAATATACAAAAAATGATACAAAATACAGATTTGGTAATGACTGTGATAAAAGTAACATGATAAATAATATGTATAATCATTTTCAAGACACAAAAGGGGACGGGAGCCCTGCCCTTGCGAGATTACAATCTAAAGGTATCTAATATTTCGATCTAATCTAATATTTATCAGTGATGCCGGCATCTTTACTGCTGGCAAGGTGAATCATTGTGAAATGTTTCTTGTGTGAAGTGTGGAGGGATCCTCAGATAATCCCCCAGAGTACTGTGGAGGAGATGGCTTCATGATATCATAACCTAGAAGGGGTGGGGCTACATACTAATGTACAGTATAAGAAGATACTGATACATGTAAAAATGGTTATGCTTAATTTATTACATACTACTATATGCCATTACGGTTACACTAACACTTAGCAATAACAAAAATGGGTAAGATAGCTTTGTTTTCTTGAGCTTGTATGCCATGGTACAGTACTATTGAGTACTGTATAGCACTGAAATCTTCTCCAGTAATTTACAGAGTACATAGTCATGTCCCCAACTGTCCCTCAGAAGAGCTCACAATCTAATCACTACCATAGTCAGACTTATGTTCTTAGACTAAAGGTCTATTCACGATTCAGCCAAAAGGATTAATTTTCCTGGTTTTTCGATAAAAAGGATTATTGAAAACAGGGGCACCTCTAGCCATTTTGTCACTCCAGGCGAGAAAACCTGTGCCCCCCCCCCCCCCCCCATGAAAATAATCGTAATGCGGCAGTGTTTCACCAAAAAATAATCATAATGCGGCAGTGGGGGTCCGTGGGTGAGTGCAGCCTGATTGGCTGCCATGTGTCTGCTGACTGTGATGTAGAGGGTCAAAGTTTAGCCCAATGATGAGGTATAGGGAGTGGGTCAAACGCGCTGTGTTCGCGTCCCGTCGCGGACGTAAACACATGAATTTCACGCTCTAGCCGCACGGCGAACCGTTCGGGCCATCTCTAATGCAAATAAGGTGCTCTGACTCAAGTCTGACTGGATTAGCCATATGCTTGTTTCAGGGTTGTGATTCAGACACCACTGATGCCAGAAGACAGGACCACCAGGCAACTGGTATTGCTTAAAGGGGAACTGTCACGAAAATCGTAAAATTTAGAACTCATACAAATAAGAAGTACGTTTCTTCCTGAGTAAAATGAGCCATAAATTGCTTCTCTCCTATGTTGCTGGCATTTACAGTGAGGGCCCATTTTCACTATCGCGAATTCGCATGCGTTTTTTGCATGCAAATTCGCATAGCAATACAAGTGACTGGGACTGTTTCCACTTGTCAGGATTCCTTCGCGTTTTTCTGTCCAGAAAAAATTTGCATGGCAGAACCATCAGAATTCGCATACCGCTATGCAAATCGCATACAATGTATTTAATAGGAAATTCGCATGAGGTTTGGGTATGCGAATTTTCATGCGAATTCGCATGCAAATTTGCATACAAATTCGCATAGAAACAATGGAAAAGCACACCAGCACTGCCATGGTTAAATTCACATACAGCATCATTCATGTGAATCCGCATGCTGATCAACCTCCCTGCTCCCGCACACTTTTTTGGCAGTTGGACGAAGCAACTGTCATTCACTAAGTGCATTTTGCAAATAAAGAAATCCCTGTGAACCGCCCATAAGGAGATGGCTAGTCCAAAACCTGTTGGTTCTGTCAGATTTCTACTGCTTACTGTAACAGTGACAGCAACATAGGAGAAAAGTAATTTATGGCCCATTTTACTCTGGAAGAAATGTACTTCCTAATTGTATATGTTGACATATATTTTACATTTTAAGATTTTTGCGACAGAGGTCCTTTACGAGAGTCTGAAGCGAGAATAAATCTTGCTTCAGACCTCATAGATAGCAGGGGCATGTGTGCCCCTGCTAAACTGCCGCTATCGCGCCGCTAAACGGGGGTCCCTTCACCCCCAAATCCCCTTGGTGCAGCGGGGGAGCGCTTCCTGGTTGGGGCAGGGCTAACCGCCGCAGCCCTGTCCCACGCGCGTCTGTCAGCGCGTATCTCCGCCTCTCCCCCGCCCCTCTCAGTCTTCCTTCACTGAGAGGGGCGGGGGAGAGGCGGCGATGCGCCGCTGATAGACGCGACTGGAGGCAGGGCTGCAGCCGTTAGCCCTGCTTTCAGGAGCGATCAAGTCTGCGACCAAGTGTTGCAGTGGGGGGGTTGGGGGTGAAGGGACCCCTGTTTAGCGGCGCGATAGCGGCGTTTTAGCAGGGGCACACATGCCCCTGCTAACTATGAGCTCTGAAGCGAGATTTATTCTCGCTTCAGAGTCTCTTTAAAAGGAAATAAATATGCAGAGGCGTATCTAGAGGGGTGCAGGCATGGCTTGAGCCATGGGCGCCACAGCACCATGGGCGCCATGGCTGCCTCCTCCTCCCTCATGCTTCACCACCATACTGAAGGACGCCTCTCAGGCATTTGTACCTGCTCTTATACTGGAGGACATCTCTCACTACCTATACTGGGGGGGGGGGGGGTGTCTACTTATACTGAGGGACACCTGCTAAATCTATACTGGGGGGTTACTTATACTGAGGGGAACCTCTCATTAACTATACTTAGGGACTACTGGGGAATTACTGGGGGATACCTCTTACTACTTTTGCTAAAGAAGGCTACTTATACTGGGGAGACATCTTACTCCGGCTGCCAGTCTAGGAGGTAGTGAACCTCCGGAAGCTGCATCCCTTCCTTACGCTGCTCTGGCTCCGCCCCCGTCCCTACCTCACACTAAACTCCCCGCCCCCGACACTTAACCCTCTAATCCCCTCCCGGCAAGTCAAAGAGACTCGCTGGGGTCACAATGCTGCTATGCTCATGGCATAGCGCATTCCTATATACTGGGAGGGCAACGTAAACATGGGTCTACTTATACTGGGTGAACTACCTCTGGCTAACTATACTAGGGTGCTACCTCTGGTTACTTTTACTTGGGGGTTAACTCTAGCAACCTATACTGGGGAGACTTGTATCATTGCAAGAAAAGAAGCTATGATTATGGACAAGGTGGTCTGATGGGGGCGCAATTTCAGTGTTTGCCATCAGGGGCGTAACTAAGCCCCGCCGGGCCCCCCTGCAGAAATTCAGAGCGGGCCCCCCCCAGACCCCACCCCCTGGGGCCCGCTCGGGGACGTTTTGTGGGGGCTAAAGGGGTGGCAGCATGAGGGGAAAGCCTTGGCCACAGTCGGCGGGGAGAGGGGAAGTTCCTCCCCTCTCCCTCACCTCGGGGCTCTCCCCTCTGCGCTCCCCTCCAGCTAGTTACCGTCTGTGGGCAGCGGGCAGCGGCGGCAGATACATACCTTCTTCCTTGCGTTCCATCGCAGCCTTCTCGCTCTAGCGGCTGACGTCACTTCCGGAAGTGACGTCAGCCGCTAGAGCGAGAAGGCTGCGATGGAACGCAAGGAAGAAGGTATGTATCTGCCGCCTCCGCTGCTGCCCGCTGCCCACAGACGGTAACTAGCTGGAGGGGAGCGCAGAGGGGAGAGCCCCGAGGTGAGGGAGAGGGGAGGAACTTCCCCTCTCCCCGCCGACTGTGGCCAAGGCTTTCCCCTCATGCTGCCACCCCTCCAGCCCCCACAAAACGGCCCCGAGCGGGCCCCTGGGGGGGGGGGGGGGCGGGCCTCCCCGCGGGCGCAGGGGCTGCAGGGCCTATTGTTACGCCCCTGTTTGCCATAGGTGCTATGTCACCCAGATACGCCCCTGAAAATATGGCAGCCTCCACATCACTCTCACCTCAAGTTCACTGTATGGCCAATTTTTGGCGCAACTAATTAACAAATACATTTGTTTTTGTGATGTGGTACGAAATCAGGGTGCCCAGAGCTAACCCATGCATGACAATACAGGAAGAACATTAAAATTCCATGCAGTCTTGGCCTGTCTCTGAACCAAAAACCCAATTGCAGCAAGGCAAGCGTCCTATCCACTTTATACAAACCACAGGAACATTTTCTCTCAGAGCTTCTGTAAACTCATAAGTGCGCTGAACTTTCTTCAGTGTTTAAACATAATTTCAAGTGGCAGCTCCACACGCAAAAACACACTAAAAACAGCATGTAAACAAAACATCATTTTAATTGTCTTCTTAGAACGACAGAACTACCTTTAAGCTACAATTTGCGTTAGCGGTAGTGTGCGAAAATTATATCCACTTGTCTTTCGGATGCCAGCTTAATACGGTTACTTCTTGTCGATTCTTTGCCGAGAGATAGCGAAGTGACAGAACGAGCCTTGTAAACATTTACTCATCCGCGAATGTTTATTTTTACCTCAAAGTAATCCCCCAACAGCTTGTGTTTATGGGTTTTTGTGTCGACAAAAGGCACTTTTGTCACTGCTTGACAAGAGCCATTTTGATTTGTAAGCCTTAATGCAGGCTGGCAACTAATTATAATGCAGGCGCTGATCATTTCGGTCATGGAGAAATTAGCTGATATTTCATCTCGGAGTTTGTGGAAGCAAGACACAGACCAGTGTAATTATTCTAATCAAGATATATTTTCCACTTCGGGGGCACTGCTCCCTCAAAGTTTGTCGGGCCTGAAAGGAGATTAACATATTGCCCCCTTTCTGTCTTAAAGACAAACGGCGCTGATGGCAAGAAAATTGCATTATTGTGGTTGCTGGCAGCTGAGCGTTGCCAACAAACGGCACCGCCGATCGGCTTCTTACAAACAACAAACTGCTAATAAATAATGTTTTTCTTGTAGTGCTCGAGAAACAGTGACACTCTTCCTTGCTTCCGCCCGGAACTGAGCCACTTGGGCCTAAGCCTGGCTGAGCTCATCAAGTGTTTCTGACAAAGAGAGATATATTAAGATGGGGCTTTGCGGATCGAGGGAATGGCGCGTTTCAACAGGGTACAAGAAAAACAAAAAAAGTTTTACTTAGAAGAAGTTGAATGTCTTGCAGTTTTGCCTGAGGCGTTTAAAGTAAACCTTAAAGAGGAACTGTACTGAAAATAACAATCAATAAAATTGCTTATTTTTTTACAATATTCATTTATAGATTATTTAGTCAGTGTTTGCCTATAGTAGACTCTTTCCTCTCCGATTTACATTCTGAAATTTATCATAGGTGGTCACAGTTTTAGTCAGCCAGGTGATCAGTTCATTCACTGAGAGTTCTATGCACAGAGGGAGATATTGCTTGTTTGGCAGTTGAAAAAAAGTGTTATTTCCCACAATGCAATGAGGTTCACAGACAGGAAACTATCAGGACATAGGTCCTGACATCACACTGTGGGAGGGGTTTCACAATATCAGCCAGACAGACCCCACTGATTATCTATTCGAGAAAAGGTAACGATTTTTCAAGGGAAAAGGGGATATCGGGTACTGATTGGGATGAAGTTCAATCCTGTGTCAATGTTTCTTTATAGTACAAATGATAAATACAACATTTGTAACATGGAAAAAATGAGTCTAATATTTTAATTTTTAATTTAATGGCTTAATTTTTAAGATTGCATCAAACTGTTAAAATTGGTGTTTAGAATCCATCCAGCCTTGGTAAGCTTTTAAACTCTCCTGCACTTAAAGGGAACAAGAGATCCTTTAAAGAAAATAAGTTATACATACCTGGGGCTTCCTTCAGCCCCATACGCGCTGATCAATCCCACGCCGCCGTCCAGCGCTGCCCGCAACTACGAGAACGGGCTCTCGTCGTCGAGGTCATCGGAGTCGGGCTACGCAGGAGAAGTGCGCCCTCTACGTATCTCTCCATACAGTGCTGCAGAGATACACAAAGTGCGCACCTCTGCTACGCTAGAATGGCTCAGACTGGCGGCAGAGCGGGGTCCTGGTTCTCATAGCTGCGGGCAGCGCTGGACGGCGGCTAAGGGATCGATCAGCGCTTATGGGGCTGGAGGAAGCCCCAGGTGTGTATAACTTATTTTCTTTAAAGGATCTCTGGTTCGTTAAAGCAAACCTATGAGGTTTCCTATGAGCAATTCTGAATACTTATCTCAGGGGGGGGGAAGCCTCTGGATCCTCAAGAAGCTTCCCCCGTCATCCTGAGCCAGGCTGATCCAGCAATGAGACCCCCCAAAGCTCAGCCACACTGCGCCTGCACAAAAGCATGAAACCGCTCTGGCTCAGGCGGAAAAAGCCGAGCCTGATCAGGTCCGCGCTACCAGGCAAGCTGTTGACAAGTGTTGGCAAGCAGATTTTCAGGGGTCTCAGCCCTGGAACGGTCTGGTGGAGGAGTACGAGGGAAGCCCGCTTCCGAGGTGAAAACCCTGTAGGGGCTCTTTTTTTCCACAACAGGTACACTTTAGGCTTCCTTCAAAGCCTTATCTCACTGTTTCAACCTCTATTTACTTTTCAGAAAATCGGATTACACTGGGGCACGCTGAGACACTGCCCCCCCCCCCCCTCAGGAATCACTGTGCCCTTCTGAGTGCCAGAACTGCTCAGTAACATACAGTTATCGGTTTCCTGGCTTCAGCAGCACACACTGAACAGGATAGGCTCTGTAACATACATCTTTGGTGCACATAAAGAAAAACAGGGGTACACTAATGCTTAAAAAGTTAGAATGCCCCAACACAATCGGCATGATTCACAGAGCTTTTTCATCTGTTTTCACCTTATCTATGTTACATTTATAAAGTGTACCAGAGCTGACAGTAGTGAAAGGTTTCATACATTCCTGGGGCTTCCTATAGCACCATATGTGCAAGTCATTGAGGAGAAGTTTTGTCAATAGATCCCATTGGCTGTTTAATAAGATTCACTAGAACCCACATGGAATTCAGGTTGGCAATGACAGGCTGGGATAGTCGACAGGGTAGAGCGTTGGCTTCCTGGCCAGGAGCTTTTTGTTCCCAAAAGAAGTTGCTATCTTAATATCTTTAAAATTCCTAAGCTTTGGCAGTGATTAAGTGCCTTTTAAGTTACATAGTTTCAATCAACAAGTTTGTCATATGAAAATTAGAGGAGTTGGAGATCATAAACTGAGGAATCGGGTTGGAGTCGGATGATTTTTGTACCAACTCCACAGCCCTTCTTTCATCACTCACTTGTCAGTGTCATTCACCGATTGCCAGGCCAGATTGCATAAAGTGTCAAGGAGCAGCTGTACGCAGTCTACATTTTCTGACGTGTGTACGAGGCTTTGGTAAATGACAACCCTCAGTGATCTGCCGAGAGTATCTCATACAAAGTCATTGTGGTGTTCATACATGTGGCCTGTAGAGGTCGCTGTTCTACTTGCATTACTGCATAAGATTATCTAGACGGTTGTGGATCGGTGGTTCCTGTTCTGCCCGCCTGGAGACTAGGGATGCTCGGAAAATTCAGCGGAATTATGAACTCCTCCTCCTCCTCTTATATCATGCAGTAGGGAATTACAGATTTTCAAAACAGCTTATATACCATAGCTGGGATTTGAACCCAGGACACAGTGTGTAGTAGGTATCTGTCTTAACCTCTAGACCATGACCCACACTACATGCTAAAGCTGGCCTAGCATAAACCATACTACCATTATGATCAATTCGATAGAAAAAGTTGCATGATTAAGGATTTGTAGTTTTTGAAAAGCATGCTTATATACCATAGCTGGGATTTGAACCCAGGACGCAGTGTGTAGTAGGTATCTGTCTTACCCTCCAGACCATGAACCACACTGCGTGGTAGTAGGTATCTGTCTTACCCACTAGACCATCAACCACACTAAGGGCCAGGCTTTAGCATGTAGTGTGGTCAGAGGTGGGACAAGGTCCTTCAGCACCCAAGGCTGAGACAGCAAAGTGCGCCCCCCCCATCTCTCCCACCCCAGCTGTCACACACTGATTGCTATTACACAAAGAGGTGCCCCAGGGCCCCCAACACCTTAATCTCTACTTATCTGGCTTGCAGTCGCTGCCATGTATCACCTTTTCTTATTTCTTTCTGCTTCAAACACAATTGGGAATGACAGCTGAATGAATTGTGCACCCACTCCTACACTGCGCCCTGAGGCTGCAGCCTCTCCAGCCTCTGTCTCAGCCTGGCCCTGAGTGTGGTTGATGGTCTAGTGGGTAAGACAGATACCTACTACCATGCAGTGTGGTTCTAGAGGGTAAGACAGATACCTACTACACACTGTGTCCTGGGTTCAAATCCCAGCTATGGTATATAAGCATGCTTTTCAAAAACTACAAATCCTTAATCATGCTACTTTTTCTATGGAATTGATCATAATGGTAGTATGGTGTATGCTAGGCCAGCTTTAGCATGTAGTGTGGGTCATGGTCTAGAGGTTAAGACAGATACCTACTACACACTGAGTCCTGGGTTCAAATCCCAGCTATGGTATGAGAGAGAGAGAGAGAGAGAGAGAGAGAGAGAGAGAGAGAGAGAGAGAGAGAGAGAGAGAGAGAGAGAGAGAGAGAAAATACTAACAATATACATAGTTGGTGAATACCGTAAATAAAGCAGTTGTCCTGCTGAGCAAAGACTGGTCCTGTGGGTGCAGCACAGCTAACTAAGAGACTAAACAAAGAAACTAAACACTGGTTTCTTTTGAAGGCTATTGCTCACTCAATCCCTTCACTTCCACTTCCTGCATCTGTGTGAAAGTTGATTTTGGAAGGGGGGCGGGTTAGAAATTCTAAAAATGTTTTTGTACATTCATAATGATGATAATTTTGACATTACTATTTCTGTCGTCTCTGATTCAGCAGCTAACAACTACTGCACAGTAACAGCTGCTGCATTATATTTAGGAATGAAGTACCTTGTCTATTTTCTTATGTGTAAAAATATGTCTGAGGGATCTGCAGAATATTTAATTGCTGGATCAGGGACACTCGCTAGTGTATTTTTGGTGCAAACAAGGGATGACACTAAAGGCCTGCACTATTATATGAGCAATATATCAGCAATAAGAACTGTACGGATGAGGACACACTGACAGCCAAAATGATCACTAGTATCAGTTGACAGAGCTATTGCTGTACAGATACACTGCACCGCTGTAGGTCATTTCTATGGAGGATGATGACAGCAGAGGACAAACGGGAGGAAGCTAATAACATTCATTCATGCTGGCTGGGACATTCCTCATCTCCACGGCCACGCCCCTGTCAGTGACCGAGCACAGCTGTACTGAGTATGTGCGAAAGCGGTGCAGGCATGCCCAGTGGTACAAAACTGCATGTGTATGACGTAAACAGCTGTGCGCAAGCAGCTCCATGTTTCTGAGCATGCACATACAGTACTTGTACATGCGCTTGTACACAAACGGAGATAACGCCATGAAAGAATATTGAACAAGCCCTTGTCGAATATGCATTGAGCGACCCAGCACTGGAACGGTGGGCCACACAACGATTGCTTCTGGACTATTCTGAGTCCGCCCTCTGCTGAGGCAAAGTCCAGTACAAAAATACAGATATTTTCTGTAAACCAGTCCTGAAAGAGGGGCAAATGAAGAAGAAAACTGGACAAAGGGATTTGGTTTCCAAAGAGGGACTGTCCCATTTTGAAAAAGTTGGAATTTTTCTGCATTTTGCCATTTCTCTCAGTTACAGGCTAACTGATTAATTGGATGCATGTATGTATGTTTGTATGTATGTATGTATGCATGTGCCGCCATCACTCGAAAATACCTTGACTAATTTCTAAGAAACTTGGTATACAGATCCCTTACTACCTGGGAAGATATGTTCTGGGGGTCTCATGCCCCTCCTGCACACCTGGGTGGAACCACAAACAACCAATCAGATTCCACACATTTAAGTCAATGGGAAAAAAATAAAAGGCTGCCATTCTCACAGTAATAAGGCCAGAGTCCTCAAACTTGGCACAGTTGGTTACTTGGTGACCGAGGTTAAAAATTCATGGAAAGTTGCTGAAGCATTAAACAACCAATCAAATTTCAGCCATTCATTTTAAATGGGAAAATGTAAACTGTACTCATTCTAATGGTGGCCATACATGGTACAATTTTTATTTCATTACTATGTAGTATAAGGGTAAAATATACTGAAAGGATAATTTAGGCAGTTCCCTTATACTACCTAGAATTGGTAAGATGGTATGTATGGCCACCATTAGACTGTTAACAGGGTTCTAAAACTTGGCACAGTTGATCACTGGGTGACTAAGATTAATATTCAGGAAAGCAGGTAGAGCCTACAAAAGCCAATCAAAATGTACCTATTGATTTTCAAGGGGAATATTTACATTGTACATATTTACATTACATTCTTACACTGTTAATGGCAGAGGCCTTGAACCCAGGGCTGTGGAGTTGGTACAAAAGTCATCCAACTCTGACTCTTCAGTTTTTGAAAACACTGACTTCAGGTTTCCAAAGATTACTCTGACTCATCTGACTACACATCCCTGCTCAAACCTGCAACACTTGGTCATTGAGTAACCAGGGTTCAAATTCAGAAAAGGGGGCAGAGCCATAAACAGCCAATCAGATTTTTTGCTTGTTTTCAATAGGAAAATGTAAACTGCTTCCATTATCACATTATTGATTCCAAGGACCCCAAAGCTTACAAACATGGTCGTTAAGTGACTGTGTGTCAAGGTTAGAAAAAGTGGGCAGACACAACAACAACCAATTGCATACCTGAGCAACGCCAGGTTTCCAGCTAGTTCATTATAAAATTGCCACATTTATAGGTGCTGCACAAGTCTTTTTTTTTTAACTTGTTATTCAAAACTATCTTTACAGTTCAATCTACAACCAGCTTATTACCAAAAGCAATTACCAAAACTGTCAGTAAGCTCAAACTAAGGCTCCCCCTAAGGCAACTTTCTTGCAGCCCCCTCTTCCATTCTCATCCATCTACAGCAGCCCTGCTTTTTCATATGAGGCTCACTTGGGCAGCAACTCCTCTCTTGCATATGTAGTTTCCCATTTCCAGCCTCCTCTACCATATACAGTATGGCAGCCCCTCTTCAATGTTCAGACTCCTCCCCTAGGCTGCAGCGACCCTAGGTCTAGGCCTGCATGGCCTTTATATTCCACCCTCTGCCAGGTCACCCCTCAGCCTCACACAGATGTACTGGATGGGCATTTTGACATCAGTTGCACAATTAGTGTTTCAAGGGAAGGCAAATGCCAGCTGAAAAACTGCTCTCAAAGCCATCTGTGTAAATGAGGAACTACTTCTCTCTCGAGTCATAGATTGGAAGCCGCTTGTGCGCTCTAGAGTGACTCTGCACACTGACACTAAGAGTCCTGAGATTTCATAGCAGATATGGGCTGCTCATGATTTGACTGGACTATTCAACACCACTTCTCAATATTCAATGATTTTTCCCATATTAAAGTGAACCGAGCAGCATTTTTATCACCCAGGGCATCCCAATAGCACATTAAAAATGCATGGTAACAATGTGGCTCATTACTTAAAAATTCCATTCTACCTCTTCTTTTTACATTTAAACGTTTGTTAGAGGCTTTTATTGTTCTACTTCCACTGCCTGCAGTCTGCAGAAAGAGCATGCAGATAAGGACTGCTGTAATTATCAGTAGCAATGAGCAAATAAAAGCTTTCATCAGTGTGTGTGTGGGGGGGGGGGGGAGGGGGGGGGGTGATAGGACACTACACTTCAAACAGTTTAGAGAGTCACACTTGATTACATTTACATGTATCCCTTGATAAATAAAGAGGGAAGGGCAGGGGTGGGGGGAAATGGCAGCTCCTACAGCTATTTGAAACCAGGACAAACTGCAGAAAAAAGGCTGCTTGGATTCCTTTAACTACTTAAGGACCACGGGCTTAAACCCCCCCTAAAGTTCAGGCCATTTTTTACAAAATGAGCCACTGCAGCTTTAAGGCCTCGCTGCAGGGCCGCACAACTCAGCACACAAGTGATTCCCCCCCCCCCCTTTTCTCCCAACTAACACAGCTTTCTGTTGGTGGGGTCTGATCGCTCCCCCAATGTTTATTTATTTTTTTGTAAATATTAATTTCTTTTATATTCTAATACATTTGCTCATTTTTTTTAATTTTATCCAAGTTTCTCCCTCCCTCCCTCCCCCCGCCAGGCTCCAGCCAATCACTGTGATCGTCTGACAGCGGATCAACCCTGAGCTTACCTGGGAGACAGCCTTGTCACACGGCTATCCCCAGTACAGCGCTGCCATAGCTCGTGTAGACATCGGACTGATAGCGGAGCGGAGCTTTGTCATACAAGCGGAGATGCCCACACATCTCCTGCAACACATGCCCCCAGGACTTTACAACGATCATCGGTCCTGGGGGAGCCGCCGCGTTCACGCCCATCGGTGTGACGCGGTCTTAAAGAGGTTAGTAGTCCAAACGCTTAATTTTTGCATAAATGAGGGTGAATTAGGCCAGAACCTCGATGTCTGTAGTGTGTGGATTATTCTACATAAACTGTAATCATCTGTGTGATCCATAAGGCATAATGCAGGTAGCAGCAATGTACCATTCTGTTTTAGTCCATAAATCTGATAACTCTCATCTCTCCCATTAAACTACATGAAGCACCAACTGCAGTTCAGAAAGATCTCTGTGTATTGCAGGGAGACATCTGGAATGCATGTGCTGGAGCTCTGAGTGAACAACAAATCTGTGTATTTGCAGAGCTTTGGTGTGGTGTTCCTGTATCACAGATCAGAGTGAATGACAAATCCATTTAAAAGTGCCGTTCTCCATGTGGACTGTCAGGGCTTAGCTGTGATAGGCTCCTCGAAATCCAGGAAAATATCCCCACTGCATGCAAAGAGAAAGGGTCATTATGTGGGAGGCTCTCTTCATGACTGATGCTCTACAGCCTAGAAAACTACAATAGAATGCCTCCCAGCTCTACAAGAAAAGAAAGACAAGACACAGAACATTTATATTGCGCTTTTCTCCTGGCGGACTCAAAGAGCCAGAGCTGTAGTCACCTGGACGTGCTCAGTAGACAGTAGCAGTGTTAGGGGGTCTTGCCCAAGGTCTCCTTACTGATCGGTGCTGGCTTACTGAACAGGAAGAGCCATTAATCTCCTGTGTCAGAGGCAGACTAGAAGAGAGGTACACTTTTAGACACCCTCCTGCCATGCCATCAGGTGCCACCTCTGTCACACCTCCAATCACCACCCCGCCACAGCTCCAGGTTCCACCCCTGTCACACCCCCAAGTCTCCACCCCTATCATGCCACACCTCCAATCACCATCCCTGCCACACCCCTATTCTCGCATACCATGAGGAATTGATGGACAAAACATGTATTTTCATTATTCAAACCACACAGGTCCTTTCTAGTATCACTACTTTTCCTGTATAGACAGAATGTACTGTATATTTGTCCCCCTTTGTGTCCTCCTTTGTCCCCTGTATCCCCTTTTGTCCCCCTTTGTCCTCCTTTGTGTCCCCGCTTGTCCGGTTTCATCCTCCGCTCCTCCCTATGCAGAGTTAAAAGCAGCGGAAGCTGATCATGTGTCTCACCTGATCCTGGGAGCCGGTGGTGATCAGAGACCTCTACTCTCCCTCACTCTTCCCCCTAGTACCAGTTGCGTGTAATGACGCGATCAGGAAAAGCCGGCACTAGGGAAGAGTGAGGGAGAGGAGAAGCCTTGGATCAGGTGAGAGACGTAACTGGCAGCAGAAATAGAATAGGGACACACATGACTAGGAGGATAGCTGCGGCCAGGGCCGGGCTGAGGCAGAGGGGAGAGAGGCTCCAGCCTCAGGGCGCAGTGTAGAGGGGGCGCACAACTCACTAAGGGATACATGGCAGTGACTGCAAGCCAGATAACTAGGGATTAAGATGTTGGGGGAGTTGGGGGCCCTGGGGTGCCTCTTAGTCTAATAGCAATTAGTGTGTGATGACTGGGGTGGGAGGGACGGAGGGGTGCACTTCCGTATCTCAGTTTTGGGCGCTGAAGGACTTTGTCCCGGCTCTGGCTGCGGCACCCAGTTTGAGAACCTTTGCTCTACTGTAGTGATCAGTGTCGGACTGGGAGGAGGAAAAACTGAGGATATCCACCTGCTGGCCAAGCAGCAGTAACCCTGTGTTATCACTCCCAATAGAAACCTGCAGCAAGTCCTCACTGTGAGCAGCAACACAACACCTGATTACTGCTGCTTGGCCAGCAAATGGATTTCCTTAGCTTTTCCAGCTCCCAGTCCAACACTGGTAGCGATTAAAAAAAAGTCTTACAACCTGAATAGCGAACTTGTAGAACTTAAACACTTTTATGATATATTAAACCATCTGGATTTTACCTCTCAGCAAAATCATGTGTTGCACATCAAAGCATTTTTTAGCGAAGAACATGCAATTAATTAAGGCTGTATGGGTTATTCCCGGCACTTGCATTGACTCGCAGCAGGGGAGCCTCTGCCAGACAGTTCCTGTACCTACACAGGAGCCTCCTGCCGGCGCTGTCACATGTCTGCTGATAACTTGCACTTTCTAAGAAAATCAGCTGTTTCAGACGCCAGCTATATCTGTTAGACTGCAGAGCTTGTGGAGGAGTATAAATAAGTCTTGTCACTGGATGATTGCTTAACGATGAATGGATTAACGATGAATGGATTTAATGTAACACTGTCAAGGTTAGGGTTAGGCACCACTGGGGGGGTCTTAGGGTTAGGCACCACCAGGGGGTCTTAGGGTTAGGCACCACTGGGGGGGGGGGGGTCTTAGGGTTAGGCACCACCAGAGGGGTCTTAGGGGTAGGCACCACCAGGGGGGTGGTTAGAGTTAGGCACCACCAGGGGGGTGGTTAGGGTTAGGCATCACCAGGGGGGTCTTAGGGTTAGGCACCACCAGGGGGGTCTTAGGGTTAGGCACCACCAGGGAGGTCTTAGGGTTAAGCACCACTGGGGGGGTCTTAGGGTTAGGCACCACCAGGGGGGTCTTAGGGTTAGGCACCACCAGGGGGGTGGTTAGGGTTAGGCACTACCAGGGGGGTGGTTAGGGTTAGGCACCACTGGGGAGGGTCTTAGGGTTAGGCACCACCAGGGGGGTGGTTAGGGGTTAGGCACCACCTGGGGGTTTAGGGGTTAGGGATAGGTACAGAGAGGGTTCTGTGTGTTAACGCTAAATAACAATAAGGCTTTAACGCTAAATAACAATAAGGCTTTAACGCTAAATAACAATGAGGCTTTAACGTTAAATAGCGTTAAGCGGCAAACGGATTAGCGGCAACACTGTGCGCCATTATTCACAGGCGCCATTTTCAGATGGATGCTAAGTAGCCCCTTACACACTCCAATGAGTACTGGCCCCCTGCAGATAACCTGTCCCGCGCCGTCACTGAAGAATCCTCCATTCCCCTGCCGCCAGTCACCGTCCAATTATTCATTTTCGGGGATTTTTGGGGAAAAGGAGTCATCAGGATATGGACGGAGCTAACTGTTATGATACTCTGTATTCTATACAGTGCCGCAGTAGATGTCAGTGCTATATAAATACATAATAATAATATGGTAGAACATTAACTATGACTATGGTACGATTAGATTGTGAGCTCCTCTGAGGACAGTCAGAAAAGGGGGACATACAAAAGAGGGGGGTGCATAGAAGCAGGGGGGGGGGGGATAAAAAGGTAGAGGCTCAAGACAGAGAGCCCGGTGAGAGAGGAGAAATGGCAGGAAGATCTCTCCCCAGGACTGCAGACATCACCAATGCTGTTTGGCAGGGACATGTTGTTAAAAGAAGCCACTAAAATCTGAAAAGAGGAAAGGCTCATTGAGAAGACAACAGGGTGAGAGGGGAAGCTGGGAAAAGAGATAAGATTACCTGCAATCAAGCTAATCAATCTAAATTGCCTGGAGCTTGCTTCTCTGCTCACTACAGAAGTCCACTGTCAGCACCTGTATCACTGGCTTCTGCAACAGCAGAATGCCCTGCATTATTAATTAATCTGATCAGGATAAATAATCAATACTCTAGGGCACTCTGTCATTACAGCAGCCAGTGCACATGGTTACTAATGACAGGAAACTTCTGAAGCACTAAACACATCTTGCCACCTTTCCCTGCTAATGTCCCAGCTGCAGCACAGCAATCATTCGCTCTACTCACTCTGCTGCTGATCTGCACATTCACTCACTGCAGGCTGTGTGTAGAGAGCGAGGAGACATATTGCCCACGGGACAGGAAGAGGAAGGGGTGCTACATCTAGTGCAGGAAGTAGTACAATCCCCTGCACTGCCTGCAGCTATTTTCCCAAATGTTGCCCAAACTATGAAAAAGGTCCCAGGTGGAAGAACACAGTTACTGAGCACCACAACAGCACCCCTAGCCATGGCTACACCCAGTGCTGTGAGCACCTGCAGCCTTATGGTAGGTACACCACTGAACTAGACAAATGCAACTGCGCGGCCGTGTGCGTCCTCAATCCCGCTCACGTCTCCAGGAGCTTCTTGTGATTGGTGAGTAGTTCCTGCTCTCAAAAAGCCAGAAAAGCTCAGCCCCAGGGCCGGTTCTAGACATTTTGCCACCTGAGGCAAACCTGTGAAGATGCGCTTAAATATTGGCACCATATATAAATGGTGTAATAACAGGGACAAATGGGAAAATAAAATACGTGGGTTTTGATTATGGTAGCATGTAATATTTTAAAGCTGAAAACTGAGAAATAATGAATTTTTTGTTCATTTTTTTTCTTAATTTTCCAGTTAAAATGCATTTAGAACAAAATAATTCTTAGTATAATGTACTGCCCAAAGAAAGCCTAATTGATGATGGAAAAAACAGGATATAGATCATAGATCGTTGTGATAAGCAGTGATAAAGTTATTGGCAAATGAATGGGAGGTGAAAGTTGCTCGAATGCATAAGGTGAAACAACACTGAAGGCTAAAGTGGTAAATATTTGTAGACCCTCATACTACACGGAGGTGGTAAAATTGGTCAGTGATTGGCCAATTATAATTGAAAGTGTGTACCAGGCTTTAGAGTCGGGTCACATGGTTAGTGGGGGAGCAGTGCAGTCACCGCTTGCCAATGACTTAGTGTTTACAGGTGGTCTGGCCTTTTGGACTGGCAGTGGGATCCCTCTCTGCATACATCTGACCACCAATCAGAAGCTACTTGCAGGTTACTGATCAGTATCCCATCTCTTTCATGAACAGCTCCCTTGAGCACCCATTTCCCCTTTTCATGTGTTGCTCTCCGTTTTCAGCCTCCTCTTTCATATGTAGCTGCCCCTCTTTCATGGTCAGGTGGCCCTTGGGCTGCAGCCACCTTTGTGGCCTTTCCAGAAATCCCGCCCTGCTTGTTGTAAGCCAGGGGTCTCAAACTCGCGGCCCGCGGGCCATTTGCGGCCCTCGATACAATAATTTGTGGCCCTCGCCGGCAAAAGCTTCCTTATGGTTCGCTTCAGTGCTCCCAAGTAATCCGCCGCATCCCCGCCGCTAAGCGAGGGCTGCAGAGCCCCCAAATCGCCTGGGGGGCAATCCGCCGGCATTTCCTGGAAGGGGCAGAGCTTTCAGCTTCAGCTCTGCCCCTCCTGACGTCAATCGCCGCAAGGATCGCCGCCTCTCCCCGCCCTTCTCTGTGAAGGAAGAGTGAGAGGGCGGGCAGAGGCGGCAATGCGCTGCGATTGTGAAATCCCTTATGCGGCCCAGCCTCATCCTGACTTTGCCTCCTGCGGCCCCCCAGGTAAATTGAGTTTGAGACCCCTGTTGTAAGCAGAAGGTGTTTTCGCATATTATACTCTGTGTGCATTGGTTTTTATAGCTCACAGATGCACATGGAAAACTCACGCTCCCTTTTTACAACACACACACCTCTCTACAGAAAGTGGGCGTTTTATTTGGCGTTATCCAATCAGCCGTGCTGTCAGGGAAGGTGCATGTGTGCGGTTGTGTTGATGAAAGTGCAATGGAGCGAGTGATTCTCATTGAATGGTACAAATATTTGGAAACGGAGGTGTGATCATCCACTTCATTCCAAAGCCGAGATAATGTGTGCACATTAAACATGCTAGAGGAGGTCTGTGTCTCATTACGCTCGAAAGAGGAGCTGCAGCTGCTTTATATGGGGGGAGGTAAAAGGAGATATTGTGGGGTTTTCATGTTATAAGTGTTAACATGCTTCTTCTTTAAAGGTAAATCTGAACTAAATTACCCCTCCCTTGATCTCCTCACTCCCGTGTTCTACACACCTAACCTGAATATTACTGCTTTACTAGTTGTCAGGCGCAACTGTGCCTCAGGGGGCCCCACTACAAAACTTTTAGGGGGACCTCCCAGGGCCGGATTTAAGCCAGGGCCGCGTAGGCCATGGCCTAGGGTGCCACAGGACCAAGGGGCAGGTGGGCAGCAAGCAATATTATGGAATATACTGGAGGGGGGGGGGGGGTCATCAGGCTACTTTTACGGAGGGGGAGGGTAAACTGGCTTCTTATACTAGAGGGAAGGGGGGAGGGGTCTATCTAAACTGGAGGAGGGGAAAGGATTATCTGGCTACCTATACTGGAGGTGTGGGAGGAAGGGTCATCTGGCTGTCTATAATAGTGGAAAGTGTAAACAGGCTACTTGCACTGGAGGGAGGGGGAAGGAACATTTGGATACCTAGATAGGAGGGGAGGGGACATCTGGTTACCTATACTGAAGGGGGGGGGGGGCGGCAGCTGACATTGGCCTTGGGCTGTAAAGAGTGCAAATCTGGCCCTGAGACTGCCTTTATACATTCAGACCCCTCCCTCCCGACCCCTCTAAAAATATAAACATAAATAAAACCAGAATGAAAAGTTAAGCCAGTGGCAGTGAGTGAATTTGTAAATGAAACAAGTAATGAATGAATGTATAAAACATCTTCAATATAGCCTGACTACAGGGGAGTGGTCCCTCCGACCGTAGGAGGGCTCAGAGCTGTAAGAGGGCCCCAACTACTACTTACTTCACTCCCTCTGATAAAGGGGCCCATCCTTCAGATCAGGTGTTATTGTGGCTACACTTGTTAAGGGTGTGAAGATTATGATGCCCACACTTGTTGTATAACCCTTGCTGGGGGGGGGGGACCTATGATTTATAGTAACGCCCCTGGTCTGACGCCAAAGCATTTCATCCCGCAGGTTAACGACTTATTGATATACTGTCTAAAATAGATGGTAAGAATATCAGTTGTATAGGTGGCAACGTGGCAAAGAGACAGATTGCTGGTAAATTCTATGAAAGAGATGATTTCACTTTCCAGGAATCCTAATCCCCAGCTTCACCCGGCACTCCTCCCCCATACTCCATGACCCCGAAGCTGAAGACTCTGGGGGTTAAGACCCTTGAGAAGGAGGCAGGGCAGGCATGGAACAGCCAGCTTGGACATTCAAGGACACCTGAAGTGAGAGGGATATGGAAGCTGCCATATTTATTTCCTTTTAAACAATGCACATTGCCTGGCTGTCTTGCTGATCCTCTGTCTCAAATCCTTTTAGTTATAGACCCTGAACAAGCATGCAGATCAGATGTCCATTCTTAACGCTTCCTCACTGTCCTCCTGTGCCGCCTGGATCCTTCACCATTGGCCTCAGTAAGTCCTCCGGTCCAGGGCATGCTGCTCATGAGTGGCCCAGCTGTGTGCGCTCTCCTGTCGTGCTCTTGTCGCTGGGAGTGTTCTGTGTCTGTGCAGTACTACTGTGCAGGTGCAGAATGCTCCACATGATGGTAGTGTAATGGGGAGCATGCACGGCCGGGCAGTGCCAAATGGCACCAACTGGAGGATTTTCCTGGACCAGTTGTGGACAATCCAGGTGGTGCAGATGGACAGTGGGGGGCCGATAAGCCTGCAGGGGGCTAGAGGAAGGTATGTATACATTTTTTTTCTCCCTTGCCATCTCAGGTACCCTTTAAGATTTGTACACACACTAGAGGGTTCTCAGCCAAGGTAGCTGGTCAGCTGGTCTGCAGACACTCTAATGTGTGTACAGCCTTCCCCTCTCCTTGCCTAGAGATCTGGAGTGCTGAATCATCTTGACCAAGTGTGTTGCTCTCCTTCTTACCCCTCCCACTGGAATCCACTCCATTGTGCACCGCGGCGCCATCCTACTCCATAGCAGTGGCGTCCCTACCATGGGGCGGCCAGGAGCGCTCTGCTCCAGGTGTCAGCTCCAGGGGGGGTGTCATCAAGGCCTCCCCAGAAGCCTTGATGACACAGGAGGGGAAGCAGCGCTGAAGGAGGGGTGGCAGCGTCGGCGGGGAGGGGGGAAATACCCCCCCCACACCTCCCTCACCTGGGTCCCCTCCTTCGGCGCTTCCCCTCCACGGGCGCCGGCAACGGGCACTGACAGGGCGGCTAATAGCCGCCCTCAGTTTACCCGAGCAGGGCTATGGGAAGATGGCCGCCGACGCCCGCACTGGAGACAAAAATAGACGGCAAGATGGCCGCCGACACTGCTGCCCACCTACCCACCACTGCTACCCAGCAGGCTGCCCACCTACCCACCAGGCTACCCACCTACCCACCATGCTACCCACCTACCCACCACTGCTGCCTACCTACCCACCAGGCTGCCCACCTACCCACCAGGCTGCCCACCTACCCACCACTGCTGCCCCCCTACCCACCACTGCTACCCAGCAGGCTGCCCACCTACCCACTAGGCAATCAGGCTGCTCACCCTTCACCACCTACCCACCAGGCTATCAGCTTGCCAACACTCAAATCTGCTACCGACATTGTGTATTTTGTGGTCAGTTTAACTACCATCATTGTGTATTTTGTGGTCAGTTTAACTACCGATATTGTGTATTTTGTGGTGAAATCTGGTGCTGACATTGTGTATGTTCTGGTCAAATCTACCGCAAGATTGAATGATTTTTTTCTGGTCAAATCTGCCGACATGATTGAATGTATTTTCTTGTGAAATCTGCTCACATAACGTGTAATGTCTGGTGAAATGTTCTCGCATCACGTGTATTTTATGTTGAAAGCTTCTGACATTTTGTGCATTTTCTGGAGAAAAGCTGCGCAATGATGTGAATTTTCTGGAGAAAGGTTGACTAAAACGTGGGTGCACTTTTTAATTAGCTCCGCCCCATCCGGTCATAGCCACGCCCATTTTTTCCGTCGCGGCGGTGTACCGTGGGTGGGGGGGGGGTGTCTTTCAATACCTAGCACCGGGTGTCAAATGCCCTAGGTACGTCACTGCTCCATAGCAACAGAACTCAGCCCCAAACAGTTGCCCAGGGGATCAAGTCCTGACCCCTGTAGGTTGGATTTATACTCTTTGTGCTCCTAGGCCAAGTAGGTTAGGACTTCCTTTTTATGTGCAGCTGTGCCCCTCCAGAGGCGTAGCTAAGGAGCTGTGGGCCCCGATGCAAGTTTTACAATAGGGCCCCCCAAGCACTCTATACATAACAATTAATACGGCGCAACAAAACCTGCCAAGGCCTACTACAGTGTCAGAGATGCAAGGAGGGTTGGGAAACAGTATGTTAATAATTACCACTATTCTAAGCATCTATAGAAGGGATTATTATCTGCACAGGACCAATAGAGAGCTAGTAATGCAATTAAGGAAAGGCCCCTTGGGGCCCCTCTGGCCCAAGAGCCTAGATGTAGTCGCATCCTCTGCACCTCCTATTGCTATGCCCCTGTGCCCCTCCCATTCCATGTGCAACCCCCTCTTCCATGTGTATTATCTATGTACTGTAGACCCTCTCTTTCATAAAAAGATCCATTGGCCATCAGTTTCCTTTTTTCATGAGTAGCTCTCCATTTTCAGCCTCCTCTTTCATATGTAGCAGCCCCTCCGTAATGTTCAGGTGCCACCTTGGGCTGCAACCGCCCAAGACCTGGGCCTTTGTAGCCTTTCCATAAATTCTGCCCTGAGACTATGACTATGGGTGGGATTAGATTGTGAGCTCCTCTGGGGGACACTTATATAGTTACATGACAATATACTGTATAAAGCACCATGGATGATGTCAACGCTATATAAATGTATAATACTGTAATAATGACCTGGATGGATACACAGCCCAGTATCCAGTCTTTTCAGTTGCTGTAGTCAATTGTTATGGAGCAGCATCCGCTGTATGGAAATATCTATCAATTCCACCAAGCTTCTAACATGATAGGATCATATAAAGGAAGCACATTTTTATATTACATGATATATCTCTATGACAAGGAATATTTCAAATGATCTCTCCGCAGTTCATTAATTTATATCACAGAGCTGCCTCTGCATGGGAAACAGGGTCTTATATCTCACTAGAACTGCCGTCATAAAGCGGGATTCTTGGTTTGACAATCGCTGCAGTAACCGTGTATTCATTCTTCGCACACGGATGACAGATGATAAAGGACAGCTCTGTGTGAAGGAATTCATGTACACAGCCATATAATGCATCTCCCAGCAGCACTGGCCTACAGTACTATCATATCAACAGCCCGGGGTAGCACTAGGGAAGTTTATTCTGGTTACACAGAGTTGAAATTTCCACATTTCTAAACGGAATTTGGAAATTGGAAAACGGAAATCGAAATTTCGCACTACCGCAACTCGGTATTTTTAGCCCAATCACAGAATTCGGAAGCATTGAGGCAATCAGAGAACGCAGAATTTTTCCTCAAGATCAAACCTATTATTTTAGTACAATCACAAGATTTCTTTTTTTTTTTTATTTCTGATTTTCTGATGTTGTAATTTTTTGCATTCTCTGATACTCCTCAGAAATTGGAAAAATGGAAATCGGAAATTGGCATTGGCGGAATTCAGAATTTCTACGGAATCAAAAATAGGCATTTCCGACCATCCCTAGGTAGCACTGATAAGGCCCACTGCACCACAATTCCAATTCAATTATCTTGCAAAGAATAGTACCCTGACATACACTGAACAGACCAAACCACCAGCCTAATACTGCGCAGCTCCCTTTTGTGCGGCAAATCAGTGGTGACCTACAGGGACGCAACTATAAATCCAGCCGGCGGGTACACACGACATCACACAACGGACGCGATCGGGAGTGGTCATGGATCTTAAAGATTTGATGCACTGTGACGGTCGTTATGGCCTTGCACTGCCTTGTGTCATTTGCGTGATCACGTACTTGTACCCACGTTGCGAGATTGCAAAAATGATCACTTTTCGTTTAACAAATTGCCAGTCATCGGAAAAATTGTCGGGAAAATTGCATAGTGGGTGCGGGCCTTAACCCTTTCTGGACCAGCACCCTCTGCCCCCTTAAGAACCAGAGGGTGCTGGTCCAGCAAACCGCCGCTTCCCGACAGAATCGCCGCAAGCTACCGTTGCTCCCGCCGGACACGCCGCTCTGTCCCCGCCGCAGGCTGCTCTCTCTGCCGTCGCTATGACGGCAGAGCGCTGTGTGCCGGTCAAGAGCCGCTTTCATTGGCTCCTGACCCTGTCATTCCATGTAAGCCAATGGGAACAGCTTACATGAATGACAGGGCCAGGAGCCAATGAAAGCGGCTCCTGCCCGGCTCACAGTGCTCTGCCGTCATAGAGGTGGCAGGGCATCACATTGCGGCGGGGGCAGAGCAGACCGAGCAATGGGGACGGGCGGGGGCGCGCAGTCAATGTGACGTAGAGTTTACGTTCGGTCAGGACCGCAGCACCCCCTGCCCGCCGTAGATTTATACTCGCTCGGTCCGCAGGTAGTTAAAGCAGTAGGATCAGCCATACTATGCCAGGGAAAAAAATACATATATAAGTAGATAAATACTTGATCTACTTACATAACACATGTATTATACGGTCCACGTTTTGATTTCAGTGAATGTTATATAGTAAATGACGAGAATTCTTTTCCTGGTGGGGGCCATGTCTTTTGCCCACAGTTAAGGCTAACTTGTGATGTCATTTCTGCCCTTTACTTTTTTTCTTGTCTCCTCCAATCGCTGAGTCGCCTCAGCCTTGCTTGTAAACACAAGTGAGTAGGGGATCAGGTTTCAGATAAGCAGCTGGCAGGGAAATAAAGGGAAGAGGAGGAATAGATTATAGATAAAAAGAACCCCCAGCATGCAATTCTTTGGCACGACTACTAAAGGGCCAGTGTTCCTTAAGTATGTGATAACAGCAGAAAAAGTTTTGAAAGTTTTGAATGCAGGCTTAGCATCTTTATCACTTAATACACTCAGACCAGTTGTTGAAATTTGATTTTTATGGTGACGATATCGCTTTAAGAAAAGTGCTGCGTTATTTCTCTTTTTATTGAGCCAGCAGCCAGCAAATGGGCTCCTGTCTTTTTCAAAGGAGATTATTCTATCTCGGTTGTAAATGTGTTTTGTCCATTTGCTTCAAGGTTTTGTTGTTTTTGTTTTTTTTACCTCCTGTAAAAAATTGTTGAATCAATGTAATTAAGCATTGTATAACAGCGGTGAGTAATGTGGCTCCTGTTGTCTGATGCACATCATTATAAATAATCATCTTGGCTTGGAGTGACCTTATCTCACTGTCCATTCAGATGGAACAAAACATTAAATAACAAAATTAACAGAGCTCTGCGGTAAGCAAGGCCTTCTTGGCTGGATAATTTGACTAATCTTGAAGGCATTATGGAAATGGCTTTTCAGTTTAAATTCGGTAGCCCTGATGCCATATATTTTAATCCATTAGACAGCTACCACCTGATCACGACGAGACAATCACAAAGCGGACACTTCCGCCATGTTGTCCCTGCATTTCACAGAAGACCGATGTTCTCAGCAGAATACCGTCCTTGGCTGTACAAAATGATCTTCTGTCGTCCCCACCGAGACCAAATGCAGCAATAACTGCTCCGTACTGAAGACTGTGGTTTTCAATTTATTTCTTCTGCTTATAGATTTCATGCTCCTCTTCGATCTGCTCTCGTAGTGTTAAAGTGAACCTGATTTCAGGAACACGCCTCCAAACCGGAACTGCGGGTGAAAACCCCTCAAAGAAACGATTCTACATTGGACACGATTGAGGAGATGCTATTCCTCTAACGTTTTGTTGCAGAAAAAGTAATTTTTTTTCGGTGTTCTACTTTAGAAGAAGGAAAAGGAATTCTTAAAGAGAAACTGTAACCAAGGATTACACTTCATCCCAATCAATCCGCTCCCCCCCCCCCCCTACATACCTCCCAACTTTTTGAGATGAGAAAGAGGGACACTTAAGCCACGCCCCTGCCACAACCCTGATCACGCCCCGGCACACATACCATAACGATTCATTCATTTTCCTTCATATTAACATTTTAAAATTAGTAATATATCAATTTAAAGGATGGGAATAAAGTTGAGTCAATAATTTTTTAGTGGAAACATGTATATATTTACATAGAAAGAGGGACACAGTCCTGAAAGAGGGACAAATGAGGAAAGAGGGACAGAGGGACAGGGCTCCCAAAGAGGGACAGTTGGGAGCTATGACTGGGCAGCATGGGGGCGTAGTGGTTAACGCTTTCGCCTTGCAATGCTGGGTCCCCGGTTCGAATCCCAGCCAGGTCAACATCTGCAAGGAGTTTGTATGTTCTCCCCGTATCTGCGTGGGTTTTCTCCGGGTACTCCGGTTTCCTCCCACATTCCAAAAACATACAGATAAGTTAATTGGCTTCCCCCTTGGCCCTAGACTATGATACATACAGTAGATGATATAGACATAAGACTATGGTCAGGATTAGGTTGTGAGGCCATCTGAGGGACAGTTAAATGGCAAGTCAATATATACTGTATATACTCTGTACAGTGCTGCGGAAGCTATATAAATACTAAATAATAATAATAATAATGACAGTGTGTTATCAGGACCTAGGTCCGGACAGTTTCCTATCTGTGAGCCTTGTTGCATTGTGGGAAATAATGGCTGTTTCCAACTGACTGCCAAGCAACCACTATCTCCCTCTGTGCATATGAATATCTATAAAAAAGCAGGCTTTCAGCCTATTGCATTGTTAGTGGGTGTGGTTATAAATAATGGCAGTTGCATGCAGGCCGATTATGGAAAAATTACATGGCAAATATCAATAATTTCTTGAACTCTTTTTTAACTTTTTTTCACTTTGCAATGTATTGATTTATTTTTTTCCCTTTTTCGCTAAAGCACCACTTTAAAGGATACCAGAGCTGAACGATTTATTAAAATTGGGGGAAGCAGGCATGTATTAGATGCAGTCCTCATGCCCACTGCTCCCCCCGTTCTCCTCCGTCCCCTTCCTGTGCACCCTGCTGCCGTAGCTGAGTCCAGGATGAGCAGTAGTGCGCAGGCGCGCATGGCCACGAGCGCTCTACAGGGTGCATGATGGCAGAATGATGTCATTGTGCCGTCGGGCACATGTGCAGAGCGTTTCTGGCCGCACGCACCCGGGCACTACTGCACGGCTCGGGTGACCTGGACTGAGCTGCGGAGGCGATTTAGGGTAGAAATGAGGGGGACAGGGGAAAACAGGCGGAGCTGTGGGTATGAGGACTGCATCTAATACATTCCTGCTCCCCCGATTTTCAATACATCATTCAGGTCTGGTATCCAGTAAGCTGCCAGGTATGTCATAGAAATTGGGCCAATTCAATTCAGTTGCTGCTAATTTGGAATAAGGCCTCTTCCAGGCGGGAGGCTGAACCGAGCACTTGCCGAGCAGTCCAGTCTCCCGTCTGCTGCCCGCCAGTGCAATTCTGGTGAAATTTAAATGCAGCCAAATTTCAGTGGTAGTAACACCGCACATGTCAAGCACTGACATGCGGTGGTGTTACAGGGCAGCAGAGAACTGCCGCGCTCAGATGTGACTCCATGGGGGAGGGGGGGGGGGGATTTAATGCTTGTCAGTTGCCCGTGTCATAGTGGCCTAAACTCAGTTCCAAGCTGCATACATAGTTACATAGTTATTTTGGTTGAAAAAAGACATACGTCCATCGAGTTCAACCAGTATAAAGTACAACACCAGCCTGCTCCCTCACATATCCCTGTTGATCCAGAGGAAGGCGATAAAACCCTTACAAGGCACAGTCCAATTAGCCCCTAAAGGGAAGAATTCCTTCCCGACTCCAGATGGCAATAAATCCCTGGATCAACATCATTAGGCATTACCTAGTAATTGTAGCCATGGATGTCTTTCAACGCAAGGAAAGCATCTAAGCCCCCTTTAAATGCAGGTATAGAGTTTGCCATAACGACTTCCTGTGGCAATGCATTCCACATCTTAATCACTCTTACTGTAAAGAACCCTTTCCTACATAAATGGCTAAAACGTTTTTCCTCCATGCGCAGATCATGTCCTCTAGTCCTTTGAGAAGGCCTAGTGACAAAAAGCCCATCCGCCAAGCTATTATATTGCCCTCTGATGTATTTATACATGTTAATTAGATCCCCTCTAAGGTGTCTTTTCTCTAGACTAAATAAACCCAGTTTATCTAACCTTTCTTGATAAGTGAGACCTTCCATCCCACGTATCAATTTTGTTGCTCGTCTCTGCACCTGCTCTAAAACTGCAATATCTTTTTTGTAATGTGGTGCCCAGAACTGAATTCCATATTCCAGATGTGGCCTTACTAGAGAGTTAAACAGGGGCAATATTATGCTAGCATCTCGAGTTTTTATTTCTCTTTTAATGCATCCCAAAATTTTGTTAGCTTTAGCTGCAGCTGCTTGGCATTGAGTACGATTATTTAACTTGTTGTCAATGAGTACTCCTAAGTCCTTCTCCAAGTTTGATGTCCCCAACTGTATCCCATTTATTTTGTATGGTCCAGTGTTTCTCAACATTTTATTGGTATGTACCCCTTTTAAAACCCTGTGCTCACTAAGTACCCCCTAGTATAGTCAAAATTATCACAAGTACCCCTTGACAAATATATATTTAGTGGTAGCACATGATAATTGGTCCTAAACAATTTCCAAGCATTTACTATTGCTTTTAATTAGATAAAATACTGATTTGGTGTTGTTTAAGTTAGATTTATCATTTTCTAAAACTCTAAATTTGTTATTCTTGGTTAAGTATGTCAAGCCTGAGTACCCCCTGGAACCATCAGAAGTACCCCCTGGGGTACGCGTACCACACATTGAGAACCTAGGTGCTAGACCATTAGTACGTCCAAAATGCATGACTTTACATTTGTCTACATTGAATTTCATCTGCCATGTATGTGCCCATATAGCCATCCTATCCAGATCCTGTTGCAATATGACACTATCTTCCTGAGAGTGGATGATTCTGCACAATTTTGTATCATCTGCAAAAATAGCAACATTGCTCACTACTGCATCTACTAGGTCATTAACCTCCTTGGCGGTAACCCCGTGTGTGACACGGGGTAAGCCGCCGGAGGGTGCCGCTCAGGCCCTGCTGGGCCGATTTTAATAATTTTTTTTTTGCTGGACGCAGCTAGCACTTTGCTAGCTGCGCCAGCACTCTGATCGCCGCCGGCCCCTGCCCGATCGCCGCTATCTGCTGCGGCGCGGGCCCCCCCCCTCCAGACCCCAGCGCTGCCTGGCCAATCAGTGCCAGGCAGCGCCGAGGGGTGGCCCGGGACTCCCAATGACGTCCCGACGTCAGTGACGTCGGTGACGTCATCCCGCCCCGTCGCCATGGCGACGGGGGAAGCCCTCCAGGAAATCCCGTTCTATGAACGGGATTTCCTGATCGGAGATCGCCGAAGGCGATCGAAGCGGGCGGGGGGGTGCCGCTCAGCAGCGGCTATCATGTAGCGAGCCCTCGGCTCGCTACATGATTAAAAAAATTTTTTTTTAAAAAAAAACTGCTGCGCTCCCTCCTGGCGGTATTTTTCATACCGCCAAGGAGGTTAATAAATTAATTGAAGAGCACTGGACCCAGAACAGACCCCTGTGGGACCCCACTGCTAACAGTCTCCCATTTTGAGTACGATCCATTGACCACAACTCTTTGTTTTCTGTCCATTAGCCAGTTCCCTATCCATGAACACAAACTCTTCCCCAGCCCTTGCATCCTCAACTTTTGCACCAGACTTTTGTGGGGAACAGTGTTGAAGGCCTTTGCAAAGTCCAAGTATATCACATCTACAGCATTCCCAATATCCATATTAGCATTCACTACCTCATAAAAGCTGAGCATGTTAGTCAAACAGGACCTGTCTTTAGTAAACCCATGTTGATGCTGAGAAATAAGATTATTTTCTACTATGAAGTCATGTATAGTATCTCTAAGTAACCCCTCAAATAGTTTGCATACAACTGATGTTAAGCTTACAGGTCTAAAATTTCCTGGATCTGATTTTTTGCCCTTCTTAAATAATGGGAAAACGTTACAAATTGCAACACAATCTGCATCAAAGCCAATAGCCATGTTATGCTGTACCTGCTTGCTCAATAACAGTTTTGGACTTTTTTTAGACCCTGGAGTTTGATGGACTTCATTTGAGAAACATTTCTTTGTCAGCTTGGCCTCTAGCACCACTGCTTGAGATGGGAAACTGAGAGCAGTCTGTGAGGAGTAAACAAAGCCCACAGAGCCTGCAAGGGGCGTGCATAACTTGTATTCATTACAACAGAGGCAGCCCATTCCTCCCTGGGTCGACAAAGCTTGACAAAGAACAGAAGACTAAATATATTACAGAGACAGTGCAACTGGAAAAGGCTGCAGTAAAAATCCAGACCACATTAGAACAGGCATAGGAACTTATAGGATAGAAGAAATAAGGCTGAACATTTTGTTACAGAATCTTTTTAAAGGTAAGACTGGAATTTATCTCCCAGGAAATAAGTCAGGAAAAAAAAGTAAATTGCATATGGGCCATAGGCCCTTATTCAATTCACTTTTTATCCTATGTTTTCTTCACAGTGATATTTTCACACTTTTTCAATAAAATGCCTTTTTTTGCAAGAAAATACTAAAATAAAATTTTAAAGTTTAAAAGAGAATGTTTCTTCTACTTTTGGGTAACTTTCCAATTACAGAGTGCTGTAAAGTAATTTTAAACAGAAGAGGAAAAATTATCTTGTAGGAGAAGACGGAGGAGAAAAAGTGAATTAAATAAGGGCCATTACCCTCTGTTGTTTTTGTTATTTCACTCTTGCTAAAGATTGTTTTAATGTTATAGTTTTGGTGTTAAATAACTCATCAATGGCAAGAAAGGAAGAATATCTGTGATGACCCTCAGGAGACAAAAATATTTTTATTGGTGAGCTTGTTCAGAAGATTATCGGTCACTGGTAAATGATCCCATGAGGTCTTAAATTTGGGAGTGAGACTCAACCAATTAAATGCATTTCCTGTGTATTTGGATAGGTCTAATTTCAAGCGTCATAAAGTCTGCGTTAAATTTGCACGCAAGCTGCCTTATTGACCATCTCTAACAATTTAAGTCAGGAGACATGTGAGATAGTCAGGCTAGAACACCGCATAAATAATACACAATAACACAACATGCATAATTTAACAATAAAAATCTTCAGCAAGACAGTAATAACACAGCAGAAGGTAATGAAAGTTTTTGACCCTTCAAATGCCACGGCCTCTCTTATGCACCAAAGTCTTGTTCTCCTAGGCCTTTTGTGCCAGACAAGTCTTCATGCTCCTCTGAAGCAGTTAGGACTGTTTTTTTTATTTAGCTCTACACCATAAATTAACACCCCCCTCTCCATCTTAAAAGACACATTGGCCTCAATTCACTAAGATCATGCCGGAGATAATAAGGGAAGAGAAAACTTACCTCCACACAGTGAGAGAGTTATTTTATCTCTTCATTCCTTAAGTTACCTCCTCTGTAGTTAATTTACCTCCTCTGTAGTTAAGTTACCTCCTCTGTAGTTATTTTCACACGCAGTTAATAAACAGCCTGTCTTTAACTCTGGAGTTATTTTAAAGAGAATCTGTATTGTTAAAATCGCACAAAAGTAAACATACCAGTGTGTTAGGGGACATCTCCTATTACCCTCTGACACAATTTCGCCGCTCCTCGCTGCATTAAAAGTGGTTAAAAACAGTTTTAAAAAGTTTGTTTATAAACAAACAAAATGGCCACCAAAACAGGAAGTAGGTTGATGTACAGTATGTCCACACATAGAAAATACATCCATACACAAGCAGGCTGTATACAGCCTTCCTTTTGAATCTCAAGAGATCATTTGTGTGTTTCTTTCCCCCTGTTCTCATGCACTGAAGTTTCAGGCTGCTCTTTTCTTCCTGCAAACAGCTTTGCCCTTGTTTGTAATTCCTCACTATGTGAAAGCCCAGCCAGCTCAGAGGACGATTTATCCAGCTTGTAAAATATAAGAGAGAAGAGAGAAGCTGCTCTAATCCTAAATAACACACAGGCAGTGTGCATAGAGGGGCCAGGAAGGGGGAGTTCATGGCAGAACCACAACACTGAAGAACTTGGCAGCCTTCCAGACACAGGCTGACAAGTCGGACAGGGGAAAGATACATTGATTTATTACAGAGACTGTGACAGTGGAAAGTGCTGCAGTAAGCCAGAACACATTAGAATAGCTTTTTGAACTTGTAGGATGATAAAAAACAGGATGCAATTTTTGTTACGGAGTCTCTTTAAGGATTGAAGCGTTAACTTAAAGACAGAAGAGTTAACTTTAGGTTTGCCTGAGGTAAAATGTTTCCTGAATACGACATGCCTCATCACCATGGTGATCACTCTAGAAATGTTATTAAAGACAGGAGATAAGCTTAGTGAATTGAGGCCATAGGCCCATATGCATTCCTTTTTTCACCTGAGTTTTCTCCTAGGTGATATTTTGAAAGTTGTCAATAAAATGACTTTTAAACCATCAGCAAGCAAACAAATGCTCAAAATAATTTTGATAGTACATTTTACGTAATTTTTGATACTTTTTCCACTGCAAAGTGCTAAAGTGTTGTTTTAAATTGAAGATGAATTTTTTTCTCATAGGAGAAAAAAGTTAATTGCATACGGCCCATTGGGCCAGATCGAATTCACCTTTACTCCATAAGTTTTCTCCTAGGAGATAATTTTTCATCTTCTATTTTAAATAACTTTCCAGTACTCTACAGTTGAAAAGTATCAAAAAGTAGGTGAAAAAAAAGCACTGCCAAAATTATTCTGAGTTTTTTCTTGCTTGTCGGTGGCTTAAAAGGCATTTTATTGATAACAGGCCCCATATGCAATTCACTTTTTCTCCTGAGTTTTCTCCTAGGTGATATTTTTTAAATTGTCAATAAAATGAATTTTAAGCACCAGCTAGCAAGAAAATACTCAAAATAACTTTGATAGTACTTTCTCGCCTACTTTTTGGTACTTTTTCGGTTACAAAATGCTGAAAATGTGTATTAACCACTTGAGGACCCACCCTTTACCCCCCCTTAAGGACCAGCGCTGTTTTAGCTGATCTGTGCTGGGTGGGCTCTGCAGCCCCCAGCACAGATCAGCGTGCAGGCAGAGCGACCAGATCGCCCCCCTTTTTTCCCCACTAGGGGGATGATGTGCTGGGGGGGTCTGATCGCTCCTGCCTGCCGGGTGTTGCGGGGGGGGGCACCTCAAAGCCCCCTTCCGCGGCGAAATCCTCCCCCTCCCTCTCCTACCTGGCCCCCCCTGGAGATCCGGGCTGCACAGGACACTATCCGTCCTGTGCAGCCAGTGACAGGCTGTCTTCTGTCACATGGCGGCGATCGCCGATCTGCCTTACGGCGCTGCTGCGCAGCAGCGCCGTACAATGTAAACAAAGCGGATTATTTCCGCTTGTGTTTACATTTAGCCTGCGAGCCGCCATCGGCGGCCCGCAGGCTATTCACGGAGCCCCCCGCCGTGAATTGACAGGAAGCAGCCACTCGCACGAGCGGCTGCTTCCTGATTAATCAGCCTGCAGCTGGCGACGCAATACTGCGTCGCTGGTCCTGCAGCTGCCACTTTGCCGACGCGCGGTATGAGTGCGCGGTCGGCAAGTGGTTAAAAAGACGTTGAAAAATTATCTCCTAGGAGAAAACTCAGGTGAAAAAGTGAATTGCATATGGGCCCAGGTGTGAAAATATCGCCTAGGAGAAAACTTGGGAGGAAAAGTGAATTGCACATGGCCCATTTTCTCTATTTACCCATTTCATGGATCCATAGGCAGGGACAGACCTGGACTCTTCTGTGTCTAATGGCCCATACTCACGGGCTACAATTGTTGCCACAACCACGTGGCACGCGCGTGTTGCGGCGACAGGTCGCCCGTGAGTATGACGCGCACGCCCCGAACCGTCGCCCGTCGGAGCTGTCGCCTGGCGATTGACATGTTAAATCGCCGGCTACAGCTGTCGCCGCAACTTCACCGCAACTGTCGCTAGTCCCGCGTGTGTATGCGGGCTAGCGACAGAAGACCAATGCGAGTGAATGGAGCATCCGGCCGGGGGATGCTCCATTCACAAACAGCTTCTGCCGCGTCTCTGCCTTTCTAGCGAGACGTGTGGACAGCTGTCGCTCCCTGGTCGCGTGTATGCATTCAACGGGGGACAATTGTCCCCCGTGTTTATGTAGCTTTAAGATGTTGTTAATGGCCCACAAAACATGATCTGCCCTGGAACACACACACACACACACACACAAAACACACACACTTCAGTGCCTGACAGCTGTTTCCTGATAGTAAGATGTCAAATTTACTAAAAAATTAATTCTGTTTTCTGAGCTGGTCCCCGCTTTCACTAACTGGTGATCTTCAGTTGGTGAAAAATAAACCTCCTCCCCACTCCAATGTGTTTTATGTAGGGAAAAAAAGGTCAGGGCTGGATTTCTGGAAAAGCCACAAAGGTCCGGCCTTGGGTCGCTGTTGCTCAGGGGGCGGCTAGCCATTAAAAAAGGGTTGCTGCTTGTGGAAGAGGAAATGAAACATAGAATAGGAAATCTGCAAGTGGGAGGCAATACATGGAAGAGGGAAGTTGCTGCTCAGGGGAGCTGTATATGAAAGAGAGGGGTGCTGTACAAGGATGTTACACATTGAGGAGGGGCTGCACAAGGAATGGAAAGAAGGCTGCTGCAAATTTAAGGGAACATCAGAAACTTGGCCTAGGGGCGGAATATTATTAATTTGGAAGAAGATGAACTTTCAAGGCAGTGCCATCTTCTTCAATGCAGGCAAGTAAGTGTAAGAACAAAGTCCTTCGTCATAGTTCTCTGGTCACCCTTTCCTCTGACTTACCTTGACTTGCTTTTCTATTCAGTGACGGCGCTACACTGGGGCATGCTGGGGCTCCTCCTTGGAATCCCTGTGCCCCTCTGAGTGCCCTCTTGGATTAGTAACATACAGTTAATTGTTCCCAGGCTCCAGCAGCATACATTGAACAGGAAAGGTTTTGTAAAAACACTCCATGTCAGCCAGAGTCTATGTAGGCATTTAGTACACCAAGGGTCTTATCCATTTGCCATAAATACATCACAATCCTTGTAAGATCTCTTGTAGCTAATTCCTATAATTGCTGGAGTAGTTAGCCTTAATTGTCGGACTTAATTTTATCACCTGAGTCAGGCAGACTATAACTAAAGCTTGTCATACAATCCTTGATTTTGATCACCCAAATGGGTCCCACCAACCGGCCATCGTGCCGTTTGAGGCCCCCCCCCCCCACACACACAAAATTTGAACCCGGAGCCGCCACTTTTTCTATTACAATGAACATGATCCTAAAGATAACCCTGTGATCTTAATTTTTGTTTGGCGGGAGTTTTAATATCAAACAGTACTAAATCTAGTAGACATTATTAGATATTACATAGATATTATTAGGATATTACCTGATAAAAGATTTATGGAGCAATTTTCCCTGCAAAAATCCATGCCTATTATTCTCATTTTCAACCCAATTATGACAAGAAGATAAGAAGGAAATATTCTCCGATATGGATAATTGGAAAAGACGTCTAATGTCGTGAATAAGGCATTAAATGTTTTTTCTAATTCACGATTCATGCATTCTCAGATGTTGAAAAGCGTTGTTTCCTGCATAGCATGGACGCCGATTAAACACTAAAAAACAACCGACGTGTTTATTTTACAGTCATTTATGTCCGTTAGCTGCCTGGTTCAGGACCACGTCTGTTTCCATGTTTGTCGAAGGAAGTTGTCATTACAAGTTGACTCAAAGAGATGGATTTGCTTCTAAACTGAGTGTTCCTCCTCTCGTGTTTACTCTCGTAGCCGTAACCATTGTGTCCTTTGTGTTATTTTTGAAGTTTGGGTTCTTTGACGTGAAAATAAAGCAACTTATCTTTCTCCCTTTTATCTGTCCGGCGGCGCTTTTAATCAATGTTTCCTTCGTTCCCAGATTGAGAAGGCTTTCTTCCTTGATTTTTGTTTTGACAAATTTATTGAACACATCTGTGAGTTTGTTACCCCTTCAAAGCATGTGTGCAAAGTGTTTGGCTCAAAACCCTTTGAAATTTTTTTTTCTTTAGCACCAGTAATATCTACTGAGTTTGTATGTTGAGCACGTGCTTTAGAAGTCACCTTTCGCCGATTATCGTGTGAATGGGCACAGACTTATGTACTTTACAACGCAACACAAGCAACGTGATGTTTATAAGAATTAACAGCAGAATGTGGTTACAATTAGACCTTCCATATAAGCCACAACATCCAGGCCTAATTTTTTATTCTAAAACATCTGTCATTTCACAAAATCCTGGTGTCATTGTATCATGGTCAGATGGAAAACAGGAAGACCTTGTAGTGTCTAGAGAGGTTTTAAGAGGAACCTTTCCAGACACTCTACTGCTTGGTCCTAACATTTCAGAGTAAAGAAGTAACCTTAATATAGCAATACACACATTCTTATGTTTTAAAGTACCAGGCCCTAGAGGGAAAAGTGGCGCCAGTGACCACCACAAGATGGCAGCCTGCTTGGACATGCATGGGAGGTAAGTGGGCTGTTATCTAGTTTTTGGGTGGTAAGGGTGAAAAACCAACAAGACATTCATCAGAGTATAAAAAGGAAGTATGAGGATTCTTGTGGGAATTTTGCTTTTAATGATTAAACATCCAAAAATCGTCTGAAAGTTTATAGCTTACTTTAAGTTATGAGGATAGATTTTGATCAAAGTGCCAGAAATGCAGATCCATGCAAGGACAGCTAAGAATGAGGCTGTGTTCCCACTAGAGCGAAGAACGGACTTTTTTGTTCGAACTCCACTCATCGCTAAACAGACAGTGAATTTATTTTATAAATAGGACACTTGTCACTGTCACTCTGCAATGGATCTGTGGGATCCGTTGCAATAAACTGACAGCACTTCTGTGCAGTCCACGATAATCCCAGGCAGACGGATGCGTCTCCATACGCCCCTCGCTACGCATCCCGCCGCTGATAGCCGCCACTTGCTCCCTGTACACAGGGAAGAAGCATGGGGATCCCCATTGGGCTGCAAAAGACCAATGGGAATCCTCAGCAAGAGGGAGAATTATCATTGGCTCAAAGTGGACCAATAGAAAAATCTCCCTGTTGATAATAATTGGCCTAGTGCAGCCTATGGAGAAGCCCCATGCTCCTGCTGGCCTCCGGGGCTGAATATGGGGGGACCAAAGGGCAGGACAGGTGAGCAGCGATTGCTTTGAATGGTGGTGAATATGGAGCGGATGGCGCAGATTGGAGGCAAAATGGCAGATGCACTTAGCGGATGCACTTACCATGTCCATTTTGCATCCGCTCAAGTGGAGGATAAAGGAGCCTGATCCTGAAGTGTGAGATATGGTGACTGCTATATTCATTTTATTATAAACTATACCAATGGCCTGGCGGATCTTTCTGGTTTCAGCAGCATCTGAATTTCACACCTTGAAGAGGAACTTTAGTAAAAGATAGCAGTGGGGGGATAGATCAAGAAATGATTGGTACTTGCAATGGCGTCATCAAGATGGGCCCTGGATATTCAGCTTTACACGGTTGAGTAGAGAGCGGGGATCGGAGGCTCCGGCTGCAGGATTGTCGCAGGAACAAGGTAAGGTGAGAGAGGCTGCTTGCCGATGTTTTGTTTTTTAACGATTTGTGCATGGAGGGAGACAGATGAAGGATCGCTGCAGTTGACTACTGCAACGTTCGTTAATCGGGGGGAGGGGGGGGGTTGGGAGGTGTGGACCAATTGGCTATAAGGGATGCTCCCCTTCGCCAATTAGTACTGCAGCTAACAGTGCGGGGGGGGGGGGGGGGGAATCAGGCGCTCGGGAGCGCGCCTGATCGGGCACAGCAGGGCTGCAATGTAACATTGTATATCTACGTCCTTGTGGCTTTAATGAGGTCACAGAGGACGTACATATACTGTACTTGTGGAATAAGTGGAGTATTTGGAATGTGGAACTTTAATGAGAGAACCTAATTGGCATATTTGTTCTGGGTTAGTGGCTAGAAGCAAAGTAGGTAAATGATCATTAGGGCAGCCAGGCAATCTGCATAGTGTAACAGGAAATAAAGATAGCAGCCTCAATAGGTCTCTCACTACCAGGTTACTTTAAGTGGTAGAAATAGGACACTGATTCAAAGACAAACCTAGTTTATATTCCAGTGTAAAGGGTAGAAATAGTTATTATTCCGTAGTTTACTGAATCATTGTGACAGTTCAGTGATGATACATCCTTTTTGCCCACAGAGAATTGTCCAAGGTCAACCCTTGACCTCTAAGCACTTTATTGCCATATGTCATCATATTCGTCGTTGTCATATTGTGTTTCCCTTTTCCCCCAGGAGGATGCTGGCCATGCTGCTGTCTGCGCAGACCTAGAAACATAAATAGCTGTTTCTACACTAGTAACCCTGGGACATTACACAGATAAAAGGGATTTCTGTGCCTGCCAGGGCCACTCTGGACGCAGAGACACCTGATTGCCACCAATAACGTAAATTGCAGAACATTTAAACCATACTGAGAGGATTGATTTCATTTGGAGACATATAGGGTTTCTTGCCATTTTGACCTATTTAGGCAGCAGAGCGAGAACCACAATCTGTGTGATTTGCACCTCAGATTGTTGCCTTATTTTCGTCCTAAAGGGACCCAAGCTCCAAATTTTACAAATATTTAAACCAAACCTCACCTAAGGAGGTTAGTAAATGGTGTGGGGATTTTCTTTTGGGGGGGGGGGTAGGGGGGCAACATGCATTTACTTACCCATACCTCCCAACTTTTTGGGATAAGAAAGAGGGACACTTAAGCCACACCCCTAATCACGCCCCCAACACACCCCTATTCACACATACCCTAAAGATTTCATTGGAAAAATATGTTATTTTATAATTCAAACCCCACTGGTCCTTACTATCCTGCACATTTTTCTTCTTACTAACATTTGAAAATAATAAATATATACATTTAAAGGAGGGGAATAAAGTTTTCAGTCCATTACACACATTTTTCAAAAGAAAAATACATATATTTACATAGATTTCTACAGCAGTCCTTAAAAGAGGGACAAAGGAAAAAGAAAGAGGGACAGAGGTACTGGGCTCCCAAAGAGGGACTGTCCCTCCAAAAGAAGGACAGTTGGGAACTATGACTTAGCTATGAAGGGTTTGCTCTGTAGACACCCCATCTATATAAGGGACTTCATCTTTCCTGTCCCTGCGCTGCAGACTCACAGTGATGGCACACATCCCTGGCCACCGCAGAGCATGCTGGGAGATGCAGTCCATTGAGGTGATTACATCAGCCTTTCTCAACCAGATAAAGCAGATAAAAGTGGAGCAAGACGAGCTCTGATAAAAATGGTGCTGCCATAGGTGGCAATTGTAAAAGCCATGATTAGCGGCAAGGAGTTTAAATTATGGCGCCCAATAACTAGCCTAGCCTAGTGAGCCTAGTGCCAGCTATTCATCATACGGGGGTTGATTGGTAAGGGTTATTCACCTGGGGGGGTCTTGGGGTTAGGCATAGGTAGAGGGAGGGTTCAGTGTGAGAGTAGGCAGAGGTGTAGGTATACATTACCGTGTCCTGGGTGATCACGTCTTCTCCGCTTCCTGCAACTGTCCTGCAGCCAACCAATCACCATGCAGCTTCAGTCCCCGGGGTTTTCTGGCAGCAGGACTCCTGCACACTAACCAGGAAGTGGAGGAGGAGACGCAATCATCGGGACCAGGTAATGTATGATAGATAAAACCCCACATGTATGACAGATGCCAGTAATGACATGGGGCGTAATAATAGGGGTTGCAGAGGTTGCGACCGCATCGGGTCCCGCAGGGCCCTTCTTCAACTACAGTATTAGCTCTCTATTGGTCTTGTGCTCATAATAATTACTTCTATAGATACTTTGAACAGTGGTAATCATTAGCAAGCTATTTCCCATCCCCTTCTTGCACCTCTGACACTGTAGTTGCCATTGGCAGGTTTTGGTGCGCTGTATCAATTGTTATGTATAGAGTGCTTGGGGGGCCCCATTGTAAAACTTGCATCGGGGCCCACAACTCCTTAGCTACGCCACTGAGTAATGACATTGTTACTAATGTTATTTAATGTTTTAGGACATTTCTAAAGTGTTAAATAACCTTAGTAGTAAGATGCCATCATCGGCATCACCCTGCACTATTTTGTTGCTGTGCACTTTTCTAATGTAGGCTCCCTGGATCCCCAGGGTTCCTTGAGGACTTAGCAAGGGGTTCTATGACACCTCCCCCTGTGGATAAGTACAGCCCCCTTCCCCCCAAAAAAAGCACCATTAACACACAAAGGGAGAGGGATCATTTTCACACCTATTCTGCAGGTTGGTAGACCCCAAGTTGCTCAACCAAAAAGTGAGATACAAGCATAGTGCGGGGATGAATAATTCACTGGTGGTAGAGATGCAAGCATTGATTGTGACTTGATTATGTAAATTATCGATTATCCCACCCCCATCCAACAAAAGTATCAATTCTCACTTTGGACTGTTCAGTTTTGAGCAAGTTTCTGATGAAATCTGAAAATCAGTTAAACTGCTGCACTCACTGCAGAGCTGGCATTGTACTGCTCAATGCAACTGGGGAAAAATACACACACACGAAAAAAAACCCAAAAAACAAAAACCACACAGCTGTTGTTTGATGAGAATTTACCACCACTCTTGGAATGCTTGCAATCAATAAACTGCTTGAATTTGAAATAAACTGAGAGGTACCCCCGGCTGAAGGGAGATTTCATCAGTGGAATCTTGGGGCCTGGGTGACTAACATCTCATTTAAACTACACTTGGGATTCTGCATAGGTAAGGAAGGAAGGAGACACTCAGGAAGTGGAGTTAGCTGCCTTTCCATTATCAGGCGCCTGTAGGCAGGTGCCTACAGTGCCTTATGGTAAATCCAGCCCTGTGTGTAACTAAGTGTAGTGATAATTATTATTTCTGTTTTAGAGCAGTTCGACCCAACAGGTCAATATAGTCATATGAAAAAAGTATGGAATTCCCTTTCAGCCTACATAATAATTGACTGTCGACAAAACAAGTGGTATGTCTCATTCCCTAAGCACATCTTCTACTGCCGTGTTTTCTGAGCAAAGATTTTTATTGAAGCAGTATTAAATTGTATGAAATTAAATTAAATGTGAAAAATGCTGTGCAAAAATTTGGCTATCCTTGTAATTTTTCTGATTTGAATGCATGTAACTGCTCAATAGAGGCTTTTTGCCGCACTAAATTGTTTGGATGAGCTCATTAAAGATGGCTGTACATCTAGTGTTGATGGGCAGATTCGACCAAGAGACAAATCTCTCTCAAATCGAATCTGATCGGAGAGAGCTCTGTCAGCTGCCCATACACCGCAGCATAATTCGCCATCAATTTCAGCATGAAATCCTGCATTAAATCTTGGGATTCTCAAAGCGATTCTCCAAAGATCTGAAAACACAGACGTGATGCTGAATACAGTACCATGGATTAGGTAAAGGCCATGAAAAGCTATCTCAGAGGTTTAAACTGTCAATGTCAACTGTAAGGAATGTAATCAGAAAATAGAAGGCCACAGACACAGCCGCTATTAAACTCAGAACCAACAGGCCAAGAAAAATACAGGAGCGGCATATGTGGAGGATTGTGAGAATGATTACATGTCGTAGGGGAAGGGGGGGCGGAGTCAACACTAATGTACTGCAATCTTATGTGTGTGTGCAGTTAGTAGGCTAAGCAAGGGGAGGCCAGGCTTGTTGGAGTGTTACTCGGGCGCTCACCAAGATCAGGGCACTCCCCTGCTTTGGAACAGCTGTGTTTAACTGTATATCCACACGTTTTACTTACAAACTGGTACATATAGGCAAGCTGAAAAAAAATTTTTTGCCATTAAATCGCTGCAATTTATAGAGCTGGGCTAAACACTGAAGAGTCTGTCTTAGCAAAGTTCCACTTTAAAATGCACCTGAACTCTTGCACAGGACAGAAAGAAAACAGAGAAATCCACCCTGTATGTATTTAGAGAGTTTAGCCTGCCTAATTCCCCCTAATCTGAGACTAATCACAACTGTAATGTGATCTCTACGCTGTGTCAGCTGGCTGCCTCGGCAGAGCAGCTAATTGGTGAACACAGGATATTACTTTGTCTGCTCCCATGACAGCAGAAAGTAAACACACTGCAAATGTATTGCAGGATTCGTATCAGCTGTAACAAACAAATGTTTTTTCTTTAAAGGTTATTATGCTGCTGATTATCTTTTAGAGCAGAGAGCAAGCGTTCAGGTCCACTTTAAATAAGGCAACCAGATGAAAATAATTCACAGCCCTCTGCGGTGCAAAATCAGATATTCATAACTGCAGCCTTTATGGGGCTCCCGGGGGGATGATGAAGCATACTTATTTTATAAGTAAACGGATCCATTAAACTTCTGGGAAAAGAAAAAAACAAACCTGTTAGAATGAAAAAATTGGATATTGGATTCCTGCATAAACTATGGCAGTCTGAAGCAGTCATTTATTTCATCTATAGTCAGAATCCCAGACACATTCATATTAGCTGTAGATCATTGCATTTTATAACCACAAGATAAATATCGTACACATGCAGCAATTACTTTCAGAGGTAACTTGGCAGCTCTTTTACATCTGAAAACTCCGATTTCACTAACGAGCCAAAAAAATAAAAACGAGTTGACTGATCTGACGCGTAATCTCCAAAAACAAAATCGTATTGTCTGAAGGCGTAAAGAGCAGAAATGATATCCAAATGAATCGCCTGCCAAAGAGCCCAGCATTTGATCCGAATAGCAGGGTTGTGAGATCTGCTGGTTGAATTTTTTTCTCCCTCCCCTAAAAGGTTTATCAACTCTTCTGAGAGAAGCCCCAGGAGGTTGTTCTGACTGAATACACAGCGGTAATTAATGCATGTCTTCTAAGGAGCCCAAATCTCATTTTTCCAAACTTCAAAGACAACATGATACCTTTGACTGTGAGGTGTCTACATCTGAATGTGTAATTTTTGATGAAAGAGGATTATCTTTCTACCCTTGAACCCTCGTTCTGGGAAGCTTTCCCTGCCTGAGATAGAAAAACAAAAAAAGCCGAGCGTCTCTCTATCATCTCGCTCCAGATTGCCGCAATGAAAGTTGGAGGATGTAAACAAACGTTTAGTCAAGGACATCATAATATTTGACCGGCATCGGAACGCAACGAACACGTTTTTAAGATGTCTTTAAAAGGATAAGTACTTCTAATTAGGCAAGTCCGGCCTACGCAATATTGAAGCAGGAAATTTGGGTGCCAACACAAATGGCTGGAGGTTCCCCCAAAAATAGCGGTGGCTGTCAAATATGCAAACTGTGCACAAATTCTCCTCTATAGCCGCAATTTGTATGGGTTCTTATGGCAGAATCCGAACATCTGTGACATCTGATTTATTTATTTTTGCGGCAAATGCGGTTTGTATATAGGTGGGTGGGCTGCAAGTTGAATGGTTAAGGTTAGGCGTTACAAAGGGGAGAAGCCGGCATTTGAGGTGCCTCAAACGCCGGCTTGATTTTCTTCTGGCACTGTATTCGGCCTGAGGAAGTGGGCTGAGACCCATGAAACGTGTTGCCAAGTGCACATTAAAAGTAAGTTACAAATTATTTAAGCATGTCATTGAGGTAAGCCACCTCAAACTTTTTTCATTTTAGTTATTTTTAACATAGTTTTATCATACCCTGGGCACCTTTTCTCCCCTTTTGTGTTATTATTATTATTATTATTTAGTATTTATATAGCGCCGACATATTACGCAGCGCTGTACAGTGTATATATATATATATATATATATATATATATATATATATATATATATATATATATATATATATATATATATATATATATATATATATTGTCACTAACTGTCCCTCAAAGGAGCTCACAATGTTACTTCCTTCGGGAGGGGTATTCTATTTGGCCAGGTTGCCTAACACCACCTTTGCAACCATCTAAGAGAGTGACCACATTCAGCCTGGCTGGTCACACGCAAGGAGTCGGGTCTGTATCTCCCCCTGCCTACAATTATTGGTTGCCCGTCTGCAACCTTCCTTTGTGATCACATTTCAATGACTCTACAACACTTTCTTATTGTCGTGACTTACTGCACCATCGGGCTTCCAGTGTCTCTGTGTGTTTTTTGTTTTTATCCAGGGTGTTTCCCCCTTTTTTCAACCTACTTATGCAAGGTTAGTGGTTGGTAGGGTTTCTTTTCAGGTTAGGCATCGCTGAAAGATGGTGGTGTATGTGTGTGTGTATGTCTGTGGTGTTGGTTAGGGTTAGGCATGGGAAGAAGGGGGAAGAGGGTCAGTTAGGGTTAGTCAGTGGTAGGGTGGTTGGGGACAGTTAGGGATTGGCAGAGGGAAGGCGCTGTGAGTGTTACCGATATGTTACTATCAGATTTAGAACTGCACAATAGTAGAACATTGGTAATTTTACTAATATTCCACTAGTGGCTAATTCCGGCACCCTTTTTGCATGTACACCCTTTTATGCCCCCAGATGACAAGGCAGTGTGGGCATACAATTTTGATCAGATGTAAACAGGACCATTTTCTGATTAATATGGCAACATTGCCTTCTACTGTACTGTAACAGTACACCCATAAAATACAAAAAAAATCCTCCTTTTGTGTCCTACCTGATTATGCACCTCTATTACTGTGAACCCATGCTATGCATTTGAGTGAACCAAACTTGCCTAATCTCCATGCTCCATCCAGTGACTAAGCATTACCTTGTACTCATACTGTGCTGCATGATCTGGTTTTTCTTGTATTCCTGTATTGTCCTATTGCTGTATGTCACCCCTAAGTTTGTAACCTAAACTAATGTCCAGCGCTGCGTAATATATTGGCGCTTTATAAATACAATAAATAAATAAATAATAACTTTAATTTTTGTTTTGAATATAATGCGTAAAAGAGTTACAACCTCATACAGAGCTTTACTGTTTTGAAGCCCCACAAATTTGGTGATTGCCATTCGTTCATCCCCCTATTGCTATGCCACTGCAATCTATCACATTACTCATGGAATGGTTAACCACTTCAGAGCCTTCAGTCATTTTTCACCTTATGCATCCGAGCAATTTTCACCTCCTATTCATTCACCAATACCTTTATCACTACTTATCACACCAAAATATCACAACTAATTGATCTATATCTTATTTTTTTCTGCCACCAATTAGGCTTTCTTTGGGTCGTACATTTTGCTATGAATTATTATTTTTTTAAATGCACTTTCAATGGGAATATTGAGGGAAAAAAAATGAAAAAAAAAAACTTTATTTCTCAGTTTTCGGCCATTATAGCTTTAAAATAACATGCTACCATAATTGAAAACTACGTATTTTATTTGCCCATTTCTCCCGATTATTACACCATTTAAATTATGTCCCTATCACAATGTATGGTTTACAAGCTTATAACTTTAAAAAAAATATTGGCAATATACCCTCTTGAGTCTTGACATGCATATTAAAAAAGTTCAGACCCTTAGATAACTATTTATGTTTTTGTTTTAATAAATTGTATTTTTTTAATTTTTATTTTTTTTAGTGAAAAATTTTATTTGGGTATTTTTTGGAGTGTGGGAGGTAAACCCGTTAATTTTCAATGTAATTGATTGTGTTAAATAGAAAACAAAAAGGAATGTAGATGTAGTTTTACAGAAAGTGTAGAGAGGACGTGATTTTTTTTTTTTTGTTCAGAAAGATTGCGGCTTCTCATTGAAGCCATTGGTCTTTCTAACGGGGACTTAGATCAGTGAATGGGAACTGCATTTGCGCGTGAAAATGCTAGCGTGGCCGTGATAGGAGTTATAACGGTTTAGTGAATCAAGCCCAATGAAAGTATAAACACATAGTGGCTAAAAAAATAATAAGACACTTATATATCTTAAATTAAATTTAAAAAAAGGAAATGTCTATATTAATTTTAACCCCTTATTTTCTCTTCTGCTATAGTTATGAAATAGTAATGAAAATGATAAAAAAAAATACTTTAAAAAAAAGTGACTGCATTAAAAATAAATAAATAAATAAATCATAAATAAATAGTTACCTTAGGGACTTAGCCTTTTAAATATGTATGTCATAAGGGTATATCACTATTATTTTTGTAAATTAGGGCTTGTTGTTATTGATATAGTACAAATAAATATAAACAGAAAAAAATATACCTTTATTTCCAAATAAAATATTGTTGCCATACATTGTGCTAGGAACATAATTTAAATGTAAGGACAAATAAAATCATTGGGTTTTATCTACTGTAGCACATTTTATTTTAAAACTGTAATGTCTGAAAACTAAGAAATACTGTTTTTTTTTTCGTTTTGTTTCTTATTCCCTTTAAAATGCATATAAAACAAAATAAAAGTACCACCCAAAGAAAGCCTGATTTGTGGCGAAAAAAAACAATATGTTGATTATTTTGATGTGATAAGTAGCGATAAAAATATTGGCGAATGAATGGGAGAAGCATGAAATTGCTGTGGTTTTAAGGAGAAATAACCAGTGGTGGAAAAGTGGTTAAAAACGTCTGCATCTACTTACTTTTGAAGGATGATTTTTTTTTGTCCTGAGGCTAGGCTCACAGTGATCAGTTGCATAAGGCACGCACTATAATGCGTTATTATGACTGTGAACTGCAGTGGAGACTGGACAGAGACTTTAACCCAATTAAAACCGCCAGGGGGCAGCGCAGCACTATTTTTTAATTTTGTTTTTTAAAAAAATCATGTAGCTAGCCTAGCACTAGCTACATTACAGCCGCTGAGCTGCGGCATCCCCCCACCCCCTCCGATCGCCTCAGGCGATCAGGCCCATCAGGAAATCCCGTTCTGAATGGGATTTCCATTAGGGCTTCACCCGTTGCCATGGCGTCGGGCGGGAAGACGTCACCAACGTCATCGACGTTGTGACGTCAAAGGGAGTCCCGATCCACCCCTCAGCGCTGCCTGGCACTGATTGGCCAGGCTGCACATGGGGTCTGGGGGGGATGGGGCAGCGCGGCGGGTAGCGGTGAATCGGCGCGGCGAACCGGCATGGAGCGGCGGCGATCGGGCAGTACATAAAAAATTTCAATTTTGCAACTCGGCCCAGCAGGGCCTGAGAAATCCTCCTGCGCGGCATAGCCCGAGCATAACTCGGGCTTACCGCCAGGAAGGTTAATACAAAGCCTGCATGCACAAATTAGAATAATGTGATCAGTTACAATTTAGTACTGTAAACAGGCCCATAGAATTGTATGGGCAGTGAGTTGGCTTGCAGAATTATTCTGCAAAAACACTATAAACACAATAAAAATAGTATTGTTCCACCCCTGAATATTTCAGCAAAACAGTTCCAAGCAAACAAACAATGGGTTTTTTTCTGAACCAATAGTCTCTTATTTATTCTTCATTCACAGTGTCTTCAAATGGCGGACAAAACGTATGGGTACAAATTCAGAGTTCCAATTCACATAAAAGGACCCTGACAGCCCATCGACACATGGAACCAGCGTTGAGCACAATTCTTGTCTGAATTTCAGATTGCGGTGGTACTTGCCTTTGGCTCATTTGATGTTTGTATACGGTGTGCCTCTGAGGAAGCGGCTTTTAGCCGTGAAACATGTGTCAGGCAATCTTTTATGAACGGAACTCTGAATTTGTACCCATACGTTTTGTCCGCAATTTGAAGACACTGTGAATGAAGAATAAATAGAATATTGGTTAAAACAAAAGCACCATTGTTTGTTTGCTTGGAACTGTTTTCCAGAATTATTCTGCAACACAACTGACCACAGTGAACAGGTCCTGGAAAAAAAGAAAAGGATTACAAATGTCATGCTTGCCGCATGGGAAAAAAAAACCCTGGGAGTTCTGGGTTCTCCTTTAATAGTTGCAAATAATACTACTGAACAACTGAATTCCAGTCATCCTTCCGATGCCACAGATGGTACATTCCATGTCAGAGAAAAGCATTTGTGACAAACTTATACAGGGAACAAATTGCCGCCTTGCCATGGTGAACGCATGCTTTGATTGCACATGACAGCCCGCTGCACATCAAACAATTCACAAACAGCCATAGATCTAAAAATTGTTGGATATTGTGAAAGCCATTGCCCTGACATTCTAGGGAAAATGACTGTGGAAAGACAGGACAAGATACCTTATTTTCACAGCAAGCCATTTTCTGCAGCAGGCCGCGGCCGACGCTGGAACTGAACGGAAGCAATTTCTTATAAAATGTTCTGCCTTTCATTTCCATCTCTGGAGACCTGTCTGCACCTGTCAAGAAGCCACAGAGGGAATATTACTCCTGAGATAGCTTCACTTTGTGTTCAGACTTACTACAACAAGAGCTTCTTTGGTTAATCATTGTATTGCTCCCAACACACTCTAGTAAGTACGGTATGTTAAAGCCGAACTCAGTGTAAATTCAGAAAAATATAAATTAAAGTGGATCCGTGATGAAAAACTAACTATAAAAAGTAACTTGTTATATATATATATACATATACAGTGGTGTGAAAAACTATTTGCCCCCTTCCTGATTTCTTATTCTTTTGCATGTTTGTCACACTTAAATGTTTCTGCTCATCAAAAACCGTTAACTATTAGTCAAAGATAACATAATTGAACACAAAATGCAGTTTTAAATGATGGTTTTTATTATATAGTGAGAAAAATAACTCAAAACCTACATGGCCCTGTGTGAAAAAGAAATTGCCCCCTGAACCTAATAACTGGTTGGGCCACCCTTAGCAGCAATAACTGCAATCAAGCATTTGCGATAACTTGCAAGAGTCTTTTACAGCGCTCTGGAGGAATTTTGGCCCACTCATCTTTGCAGAATTGTTGTAATTCAGCTTTATTTGAGGGTTTTCTAGCATGAACCGCCTTTTTAAGGTCATGCCACAACATCTCAATAGGATTCAGGTCAGGACTTTGACTAGGCCACTCCAAAGTCTTCATTTTGTTTTTCTTCAGCCATTCAGAGGTGGATTTGCTGGTGTGTTTTGGGTCACTGTCCTGCTGCAGCACCCAAGATCGCTTCAGCTTGAGTTCACGAACAGATGGCCGGACATTCTCCTTCAGGATTTTTTGGTAGACAGTAGAATTCATGGTTCCATCTATCACAGCAAGCCTTCCAGGTCCTGAAGCAGCAAAACAACCCCAGACCATCACACTACCACCACCATATTTTACTGTTGGTATGATATTCTTTTGCTGAAATGCTTTGTTACTTCTACGCCAGATGTAACGGGTAGGGTTGAGCCGAAATTTTCGAAATTTCGCGTTACTATAATTACGCATGTGAAATTTGCTATTACGATGCGAAATTATGGTAGCGTAATTGCCATTAAAATCGTAATTGAAAATATCGTAAGCGTAATTTTCAACGCGTAATTTCGTGTTACGTTCATAACGTAATTTCGCGTTAAACCATAACGTAATTTCGCGTTAAACCATACCGTAATTTCACATTTCTTCGTAATTTCGCGAATTTCGTAATTACTTGTTAGCTATAAAAAATTACTTGTTCGCATTAGCCAATCAGAAGCGAATCACCGGTAGTCAGACGAACGCTAACAAATTTTCGCATATAAACGCTTTTTCGCGTTAAATAATGTAAAAACTAAGCATGCACAGTTCAAGGGTGTAAACTACGCTTACAAACGTTTGCAGGCAAGGCAAACGTAATTTCGCGATACCCACCGTAACGCGAAAACGTCGCGAAAATTAACGCTTACAGTAATATGAACTATCGCGAAATTACGTTATGTAACTACGCTTACAAACGCTTGCATGCAAGGCAAACGTAATTTCGCGATACCCACTGTAATGCGAAAATTACGCTTACGCGGAATTTCGCAAAATCCTTCTTCATTACGATTATGCACTTACGCCCATAATCGTAATTACACTAATTACGCGAAATTTCGTGAAATCGTAATTAAGTCATTACGCTCATCTCTAGTAACGGGACACGCACCTTCCAAAAAGTTCAACTTTTGTCTCGTCAGTCCACAAGGTGTTTTCCCAAAAGTCTTGCCAATCATTGAGATGTTTTTTTAGCAAAATTGAGACGAGCCTTAAAGGATACCACAATCGAAAAAAGAGTTTGCAGCAGTGTGTGGGGGGTTAAAATTACATACCGTTATCCAGTCCTGCCCCCTCCGTCTGCCGCCGTTAGTCTCCTATAATTCCCGGTGCCCAGCGACTTGATTGACCCCCCACCCGGACATACTGCGCCCTGTGCACGCAGTATGTCCTCCCCTCTTCACTTCTGACCGGCGCATGATGATCGGCTCAGAAGCACGTTCATTCCTCTGCCTCCCCTGCGCTGCGTGTGCGCTCCATTACACTTAGCGTCACATGCTAATCACATGCACCTTAACTCTCCTGTTATGCATTAACAATGTACAATGAATAAACATTTCCTATTTTTCAAGTTAAATACCAGAGGCAAAAGCTTTAACTCGTGTGTAGATTTTGGAATGTTTCATTTGCAAAGGAGAATCTCTGTTTCAATATTACACTGTTTTTTGCATGTCAGACTGCATTGTTACTGTATATGGAATGCCTGATGTCAGGTTTCACACAAAATTACAAATGTTTATGTTGCATAAGATAGATTTCCTCTGTTCTATGCACAGAGCTCATTCAGACAGACACAGGCAGCTGCCAGTGAGAGCTTTCCTCACACACAGGGTTAACAGATGTAGTGTGAGGGAATCTTCCCTCCCCTTATGGTTCACTGGGGGTCAGACAGTGAAGTGTGAAAGGAATTTGATAAGAGTAAACAAAGAGATAAGCACTCAAATGTATACACCAGTACTTAGCAGCACTTCCCAAACATTTCCTATCTCAATTGAAAAAACATGTTGATCGATAATGTTCCTTTAAGTAAATTTCACTGATTTCCTCAGCTTCATGTAATCCTTGTTGACAGCCAGGGGCAGACCTTCCATGAAGCCACATCTGAATCAAGTGATTCAGGCTGCAAAATCTAGAGGGGCGTGTATGTGTGGGGGAGGGGGGGAAAGGGGGGGTTTCGGACAAACAGTTTGGGCCACCTGGTGCCTGGCCACCTTCCTGGCACACACACTACCCTCCTCATCCAGTGGCACATGCCGTCCTTCCCTATTACATCATAAGCAGGTAAGGTGTCAATATATGACTCTTGTTGAGGCATGCTATGGTAAAACCCCATCACTGGCGAGAGATCACCACATCCATGAAGAAGGAAGGGGGTGGAGGGGGGGGGGGGGGGGCGCGGCTATGTGCTGCATCCTCCGAAGTTTAGTTCAGGCAGCAGAGAGTCTAGAACTGGCACTGCTAACAGAAGCATTGACAGTGGGAAGGGGGAGGGTTGATCTGTGTGGCAATCATTTCTGTTGAGTTTCACAGTGCAGAGCATTGGTTCAGTTCAGATTAAAGGACACCTAAAGTGAGAGCAATATGGAGATAGCCACTTGTATTTGCTTTTAAACAATGCCAGTTTCCTGGCTGTCCTGCTGATCTTTCATGCACTGGTGGTGTATGAAACACACCTGAAACAAGCATGCAGCAAATCAGTCAAACATTTGATCTGGAAGCCTGTACAGGCTCTATGGCTAAAAGGTTTGGAGGTAGAAGATCAGCAGGACAGCCAGGCATTTTTTAAAAAAAGGAATACATTTGGCAGGTGTCCTTTAACCTCGTCCTGCAAAATGGAAGGTGCGGTAGAGTTCCTCTGGGTACTCTGGATTCCTTTCACAATCCAAAAACATACTAAGTTTTTTCCTCTCCCCAAAATGCCCTAGTTTATGTCATTATTCTATATGACTAGAGATTAGATAGCGGTCCTCTAATAATCTCTCAGAGATGCTTGCTGTCGCAAAAATCTTAAAATTTAAAATACATGTTAACATCTACAAATAATAATTACGTTTCTTCCGGAGTTAAATGAGCCATAAATTACTTTTCTCCTATGTTGCTGTCACTCACAGTAAGAAGTAGAAATCTGACATAACCGACAGATTTTGGACTAGCTCATCATCTCATAGGGGGTTGCTAAGGTGTTCTTTATTTTTAAAAGCACTTAGTCAATGGCAGTTGCTCCGTCCAACTGCCAAAAAAGTTTACGGTGAGCAGGGAGGCTGTTCAGCATCATGGTATAACTCTTTTTCAGGGAATATCTTTATAAAGAATAAAGGCCATGCTGAGAATCCCTCATGAATTAATGGACTAACCCAAAACCTGTCGGTGATGTCAGATTTCTACTACCAACTGTAAGTGACAGCAACATAGGAGAAAAGTCATTTATGGCTCATTTTACTCTGGAAGAAATGTACTTCTTATTTGTATGGGTTTTAAATGTTAAAATTTTCGAGACAGTTCCTCTTTAGGGACAAGACTATATACCCCTTACCTTACTAAAGGAGGAAATGCTGCAACTGCTGGCGCTCTAGGCAAGAACGTTGGAAAGATCTCTGGTTAGAAAATCTTTGTTTGATATAGAGGGGCAAGTAGCTGCCTAGGGCCTGGTGAGAGACTGGGGGCCTAATTGATGCTACCCACCACTAAATTTTACCAAAATAGCCAGGTCGCAATTAAGGGTGGGCCCAGACTTGTTACTTGCCTAGGGCCCCATTTCACCTTAATCCTTCTGGTCCCAACTACAAATGTACCAGGCAGGCACTGCACCTCCACAGGGTAGGAATACACTAGGCAAAATCCCATATGCGTTTTTCACTATGTGCTAAGGGGAAAACTCATGCGAGTCTGCCTAGTGTGATCCTTCCCACTGTGTTCTTGGCTACAGGAACTTTTCAACTTCTAATTCACACTGGCCTGTCTAGGCAGGACAATAGGGAAGCAGACAATGTGGGTGCCAGCCGCTTGTGGACAAAATGGGCAACGCCACTGACACCAATATAAAAGTAGCGGCAAGAGGGCGCCGAAGAGGAAATTTGGGTGCCAGATAACATATATTTTTTTTGTAGAAATGTACATTAAAAATATTAGTATTATGTAGACAGAAGGTAGCACACCGTCAATAGTAGCTGGAGAAATGTGCCAGGGCTATCCGGTAACCAGTCGGATACTTAAGAGTAAAGATGTAAAGCCGGCACCATCCAATTGTATCATGCTCTTTTAATGTAGATTCATAGCGATCACAAAAAACGACGTTTCGGGGCGCAGCCCCTTTCTCAAGTTGGTGACAGCCGTCACCAACTTGAGAAAGGGGCTGCGCCCCAAACGTCGTTTATCTTTACTTAAAAATATTAGTATGTATGAGCTTACATAGAATCCATATAGTGGAATATTCAACAGTTTTTTTTTTAATATGCTTGATATGCTTGAAATATATATTCTGAAAATTTCTCCTCAACTCCAAAAAATGCGTTTTTGCTGCAAATAGCAGGGCATGTTGGTAGATTAATTGACGGGGCTGGTTAAGCTTAGGTTTTGGGGGTGGGCGGTTAAAGTTAGGCATGGGGAGGGGGTGGTTAAGGTTAGGCATGGGGGATGGATAAGGTTAGGCGTGGGGAGGGGGTGGATGAGGTTAGGCGTGGGGAGGGGGTGGATGAGGTTAGGCGTGGGGAGGGGTTGGATGAGGTTAGGCGTGTGGACTGGAGGGATGAGGTTAGGAGTGTGGACTGGAGGGGGTGGATTAGGTTAGGGGTGGGGAGGGGGTGGATTAGGTTAGGGGTGGGGAGGGGGTGGATGAGGTTAGGCATGGGGTGGGGGTGGATGAGGTTAGGCGTGGGGAGGGGGTGGATGAGGTTAGGCATGGGGTGGGGGTGGATGAGGTTAGGCGTGGGGAGGGGGTGGATGAGGTTAGGCGTGGGGAGGGGGTGGATGAGGTTAGGCATGGGGTGGGGGTGGATGAGGTTAGGCGTGGGGAGGGGGTGGATGAGGTTAGGCATGGGGTGGGGGTGGATGAGGTTAGGCGTGGGGAGGGGGTGGATGAGGTTAGGCGTGGGGAGGGGGTGGATGAGGTTAGGCATGGGGTGGGGGTGGATGAGGTTAGGCGTGGGGAGGGGGTGGATGAGGTTAGGCATGGGGGGGGTGGATGAGGTTAGGCGTGGGGAGGGGGTGGATGAGGTTAGGCATGGGGAGGGGGTGGATTAGGTTAGGCGTGGGGAGGGGGTGGTTAAGTTTAGGCGTGGGGAGGGGGTGGTTAAGTTTAGGTGTGGGGAGGGGGTGGTTAAGGTTCGGCATCGGTAGTGGGAGGGTTTAGTATGATAATAGGGTTGTATAGCTGTAGTAAAATATCCATATTTTTTACTATTTTCATCTTCACTGAAACAGTGGAATATTGGTATATTTACCAATAAAAATACCAATTCTACTATCAAGTTTTTGGGCACCCATATTTCCTCTGCGCCCTCTTGGCACGTACCTGGACAATACTATTTCCACACAATAGAAGAATTAAATTGATGGAGAGGATTTTAAAAAGAAAGAAAGTGTAATTAAGTTTGGAAAGGTCAGCTCGTCCTGCGAAATGACAGCAGAGGAATGATTACCCCAGAAAATGATGTACAGACTCATTGCCTTGAAAGAGAGCGTCACATTCAGAAAGGAATGCCTGGTTTCGTATTCGCCGCAGAACGCCGCGCCGCACATAAAACTGTTGATTGTGGAGATTAATAACATTTTAGTGCAAAGATATCAAAGTCTTTGATATATGTTTCAGGCAGACGAGAGCAATTTGTTCTTCAGTGTCTGAAAAGGCAGATTTTTCAGCGGGGCTTTGCGGAAATGAAATTAATAGTGATGAGAGGGAGATTAGGAGGGCCCTTGTAATTAACACCATTCAAGCAAGCCAAATTGGAGGGAGGTTGGAATCCAGGCCAATTACCTCTGTCCCCAAAACGGGGGTTCATTAAAAACAGAAGATGGAGGGGACAAAAATGTATTTTTCATGAAAAAAAAAAAAGTGTTGATTTGCATAATGAATTGTTCTGTGCTTGCTGGGCAAAATTTGTGTGATATTAAAGTGGAACTCTAACCAGAACACTATCTTCAAGAGACTTCTTAGGGCTGAAACCCACTATGAATTGCTGCAGCGCTTTTAAATCACACTAGTGTTGTGTGCAGCAATTTCTAGGGCGATTGTGATCGTGTGTTGGTAAGATTTGAAGTACACTGCTTCCAATTGGCTTTTTTTTTTTTTAAAATAAACTTTTCTATACTTACCAGCAGGGGCGTAACAATAGACCCTGCCAGGCAGGGACGGATCTAGGGGGGGAAAGCGGGTATCTTGCCCCAGGCGCAGTTTGTTGAATTCTTAAAGTGACTCTGTAACAAAAATTACAACGTTTTTTCTACCATCCTACAAGTTCCTAAACCTATTCTAATCTGTTCTGGCTCACTGCAGCACTTTGTACTATCACGGTCTCTGTAATAAATCAATGTAGCACGGTGGCGTAGTGGTTAGCACTCTCGTCTTGCAGCGCTGGGTCCCCGGTTCGAATCCCAGCCAGGGCACCATCTGCAAGGAGTTTGTATGTTCTCCCCGTGTCTGCGTGGGTTTCCTCCATGTACTCTGGTTTCCTCCCACATCCCAAAAACATACAGATAAGTTAATTGGCTCATCCCTAAATTGGCCCTAGACTACAGCACTTACACTACATAATACAAACAGACATATGATAATAGTAGGGATTAGATTGTGAGCTCCTTTGAGGGACAGTTAGTGACAAGACAATATATATATATATATATACTGTACAGCGCTGCGTAATATGTCGGCACTATATAAGTACTAAATAATAATAATAATAATAAATAATAATAATAATGTATCTTTCCCCTGTCAGACTTGTCGGCCTGTGTCTGGAAGGCTGCCAACTCTTCAGTGTTGAACTGTTCCTCTATGCACACTCCAGTGTGTGTTTTATTTACATAAGCCAGCAGCTTCTCTGCTATCTTATCAGTGATAGAAGATATTGGATAAAAATTCTCCTCTGTTATGCTGGATACACACGGTGCGTTCGTGCACTCGATTTTCCCGTCGATTCCCGTCGATTCGTTTATTTCCAACATGTCCGATTTGGATTTCGATGGATCGTTAGGTCGATTCGGCATACTTTGCATGCGAATCGACCTAACGATCCATCGAAATCCAAATCGGACATGTTGGAAATAAACGAATCGACGGGAATCAACGGGAATCGACGGGAAAATCGAGTGCACAAACGCACCGTGTGTATCCAGCATAAGGCTGTGAAAGTAGCTGGCTGACACATACTGAGGAATTACAAACACAGGCAGAGCTGTCTGCAGGAAGCCTGTAATGTTCAGTGCATGAGAGAAGAAGGGGACAGAAGGTAAACACACACAAATGATCTTTTGAAATTCAAAAGGAAAGCTGTATACAGCCTGCTTGTGTATGGATGTATTTTCTATGTGTGGACATATTGTACATCAATCTACTTCCTGTTTTGGTGGCCATTTTGTTTGTTTATAAACAAACTTTTTAAAACTGTTTTTGACTACTTTTAATGCGGCGGCGAGCGGCGAAATTGTGACAGAGGGTAATAGGAGATGTCCCCTAACACACTGGTATGTTTACTTTTGTGCGATTTTAACAATACAGATTCTCTTTAAAAAGGCGGCAAAATGAATGGCAGTTTAGGCGTCAAAACCCGACCTTTAGGCGCCAAAACCTGACCTTGCCCCAGGCGCAACTTGGTCTTGATCCGTCCCTGCCAGGGATGCAACCCCAGAGCGGGCCCAGACGCCACAGGGCGCAAAGTTTATTTTCCCTGTCCTGAGAGACAGACAACTAAGGGCACGGAGAGAAAACATTTCTGCTCTCTGCACAGTTGCTCTAATGACTGCATCTGCTCAGCCACTGATAAGGAATCATACAAAGTTTTGCAGACAAAGATTTGTAGACAGTCCCTATTCAGTGTGCAGCAAGCTCTTGTGTACAGCGCCCAGCCCCCAACCTTTCTCCCCCTCCCCAAGTGCTGTGAACTGTAGAGATGCTGCAGGAGTCTACAGAGCCAGTTCTGCTCCATCAGAGATGGACAGAGTGAGTGTAATAAGCTGAGGCTGGGAGCACACTTGTCTGTCAGTTTTCTGTATACATTTTTCTGCTCACCCTGTGTGTCTGTATGTGTGCAAACATGCATGTTTTATTACAGAAGCTAATGTAAATGATAGAGAAAATGTGTGCAGTGCTCACACTTCACATTCAAGGGTGCACTGGCCATTACCAATTGAATAACATTGGTTCTTAGTTTACCTCTGCAGAAAGCGAGGGGGGCGGAAGTGATTTCTAGTTACACACCCCTGCTTTACAGGTGTCCCGATGTCTGGCTTCCATCCGTAGGCCCGCCCCCTTATGGAAAAGGTCATAGGTGTGCTTCTCTAGGGGCTGGAGGAAGACCCAGTCTTAATCTGTAAAGGGAACCTGAAGCGGGAGTTGGAGGCTGCCATATTTATTTCCTTTTAAATGGTACCAGTTACCTGGCATCCTGCTGATCTCTTTGGCTGCGGTAGTTTCTGAATAACACACCAGAAACAAGCTTGCCGCTAATCTTGTTACAAACATTTGACCTGCATGCTTATTCAGGGTCTATGGCCAGTGGCCTAGCTAAGGGGTTATGGCCCCCAGTGCAATTTTTACATTGGACCCCTCAAGCATTCAATATATAACAATTCACATGGTGCAACAAAACCTGCCAAGGATGTCCTCAGTATGAGACATGTAAGCAGAGAAGGGCAACAGTTTGTTTGATTATCCCTATTCACAGCATATACTGTATAGGAGTAATCACTACCAGCATAGTACCAATGAAGACAATTCAAGGGCCCCGGTGTGGTCGCAACCTCTGCATCCTCTATTGCTACACCACTGTCCATGGCTAAATGTATTAGAGGAAACCTGAAATGGGCAAATTAAAATATGTTATACTTGCCCAGTGCTTCCTCCAGCCCCATGAGCACCGATGCGTCCCTCGCCGTCCTCCCGAATGCCTCCATTCACGTGGTATCGGTCCCAGTAACTGGCTTAGTTGCTCCAGTCGCATGTGCGGAAGGGACGTGCATGCTCAGTAGACCCGATTGGTGCCACTGAGCCAGGTTACTGGGATCGACACCAGGTGAAAGGCAGACCTCAGCAGGACGGCCAAGGACACATCGTTGCTCATGGGGCTGGAGGAAGCCCCGAGTAAGCAATAAAATCTTTTAGTGTACTTGCCTGCGGTACACTTTAAGGTGGCCATACATGTCAATTTTTCAGATGATAGAAAATCCAATTCAGCCATTATCAAAATTGGATGAAAATCAATGCTGCAACCAGCATGCCCGATCAACGATTCGTCCCATTTTGGGTCAAAATTAGTCAAATGAATGAATCGGATATACTGGAAAATCTGAAGTCAACATGATCGATTGGGTACGTGGCAGTAACATTTTGCAGAAAGATGAAAGTGACGGAACCCCCCGGCTGCGGTCCCCCCAAATGCTAGATGTCCCCCGAGTGCCCGTGCATGAAAATACTTTACCTGTCCGTTGCCCCCAAGTGTCTGTGCTGTACTTACGCACGTGACTACTGGCATATAGCGCGTAGGACGCCCCATGTGCTATATTGCCTACAGCAACGTGGAGCACTAATCCGGAAGTACGGTGGACACTTGAGGGGGGGGGGGCAGTGGACAGGTATTTACATGCACGGGCACTGGGGAGACTTCTAGCATTTGTAGGCCAGCAATGGAGGCGATGTCATGAGGCTGACTCCCAAGAGATTTCATGCTGAAATCGATCGGGACATGGCCTGTGGTGTCAGATTCGATCAGAGAGAGGTCTGTCTCTTGGACGAATCTGCCCATTATCGCTAGATGTATGGGCAACTTTAGAGGCAGATGATCCGCAAGACCGCCAGGCAATTGGTGTTGTTTAAAAGGAAATAAATATGGCAGCCTCCATATCCCTCTAACCTCAGGCTCCCATTAACCTGTTGCCGACTGCTCCACGCCAATTGGCGTGAGCAGTGCGGCAGCCCCAGGACCGCTCCACGCCCATTGGCGTGAACGGCTGTCTATGGGGCTAGCAGAAGATCAAGCGCACGCATATCCCGCTCGGGGGGCAGAGCTCCACCCCGCCTTCAGTCTCGGGAGACTTAGACGGCAAAACCGCCATCTAATTGCTTTGTACAGCGCTGCGATCTACTGGGGACAGATGTGTAGCGATCTGCTGTGATAGGTTGAAGCCTATCACAACGATCACGCTCATAGGTTGGCGGGGGGAGGGAGGGAGAGTTATAAAGTTAATTTAAAAAAGTAGTATTTTATTCAAGGGGGGGGGAATCACTTGTGTGCAGTGTTGTACGGCCCTGCAGCTTGGCCTTAAAGCTGCAGTGGCCTATTTCACTAAAAATGGCCTGGTCACTAAAGGGGGTTAACACTGTGGTCCTCAAGTGGTTAAACATTTTAGCTCTGCTGTCCTTTCATTTTTGAACAAAGTGAGGAGAAGCTTTTTTCGTTTTTGCATCACAGTTATCACCGTAACAGGAAATCAGACAGAAATGTTCCCAAAAAACACTTCAGACCCCATTTAGGCTTTGTTCACATCTAAAATCAAAATCGCTGATGCCAGCGATTTTTGATTGTTTTGCACATTTTTCCCCCCCTCCTGGCGCTCCACGGCACTCTATGATTTTGTAAAAAACGCTTTGGTACACGCTTTTGCGAAGAGATTCTGTTGTTTTCACTACTTGACATCAGTCAGTAAGTGAACTCTTGTTCATGTATATATTCATAAAAGTGCGAACGCAATCGCCGGATAAAGTGATTTGTGAGCGTTTTGCGCTTTTCCTATACCTTCCATTGTAGCAAAATCGCCCTGAAAATGGTACATGCAGCGCTTTGCTGAGCAGAAAGCAGACGAAACGCACTAATATGGACTGTCTCATAAGCAGGCCCGGCCCTAGACTTTTTGCCGCCTGAGGCAAGCTTTCAAGAAATCGCCGCCCCTACCCCCCAAGCCATGGGTGTGAGGGGCCGCCCAAGCTGGAGGGGATAGCAGGCAGGAAGGGGGTATTGGGCCTAGCGGCGGGGAGGGGGGGGTCGGACCCCCCCCCCCCCCTCCCTCGCCTGGGTCCCCCGTCCTCCGCTCCCCTCCAGCTTTAAACAGTTACGTCGCTGGCTGCAGCTATAAGTGGCAACGGGCGGGTGGGGATCACTCGCCTCTTCCGTAGCAGGAAGTGACGTCAGTGGAGCGCACGCTGGAACGAGGAAGAGGTGAGTGATCCCCGCCCGTTGCCTCTTATAGCTGCAGCCAGCGACGTAACTGTTTAAAGCTGGAGGGGAGCGGAGGACGGGGGACCCAGGCGAGGGAGGGGGGGGTCCGACCCCCCTCCCCGCCGCTAGGCCCAATACCCCCTTCCTGCCCGCTATCCCCTCCAGCTCGGGCGGCCCCCCACACCCACGGACGGGCGCTGCACCCCCAGAAGTGCCGCCTGAGGCAAAACTTTCACCCCGCCTCATGGGCGGGCTGGCCCTGCTCATAAGGAATCATTGAACAAGCACTTTTAATTTTAAGGCGATTTTCAAAATTGCCAGAGCTCAAAAAAAAAAAAAAAAAACGCAAAACGCCCTAGGTGTGAACACACCCTTAGGGCTGGAACCCACAGGAGCGCTTTTGGCAGCGTTTTGGCAGCACTGCGATACGCTAGCAGTTTGCCAAAACGCTGGGCTAATGTTAATGGATGGGGCAACTTCCACAGGAGCTTTTGCGTTTCTCAGAAACGCAAACGCAGGACATGCAGCATTTTGGGAGCGTTAGCGCTTCAATGTAAAGTATTGAACCGCTAGCGGAAATGCTCAGCAAAACCTAAACTGAGCGGTTTTGCTAGCGTTTTGCGGTTCAGCACACTGTAACAAAATGAAAAATAATTCACAGGACCAATCAGGATAAAAACGCAAAACGCTAGGCACCCGCTGGGGAAAAAAATACAATGTTGCAAAACACGACCAAAAATGCGCATGAATCCGCTTGCAAACCGCTCAGACAAAACGCTAGCGGTTGCGTTTTGCGTTTGCGGTTTTCAGTGGGTTCCAGGCCTCATAGATTGTTTGCTTGAGGCTGCAATAGTGTGAGAAACACACCCCAAACTTTTTTTTTACCAGGCTGAAATTAACTTCTATTAAAATGCACCATTGCATTGTGCTCTTCCTCTTATCTGACCCCTTCCTCCCCAATGATTGGCTGATTCTGGGTTTATGCTGATTCAAGCACCATGTGATCTAGCTGACCAATGAGAGAGCTTAGGGAGTATCCCACCCATCAATAGGGAGGAAAAAAAAGGTACTTATCCGTTAGCCGGGCGCATCCTTTAGGTGGCGACAAAACTCCACCAGAGCTACATCTTTCCCTACTATCCATGTCGGCCTGGAGGGGGAATAGTAATTAGCGCCACCTGCCGGATGCGCCCGGCTAACGGATAAGTACCGAAAAAAAATGTCTGTGATCAGCGGCCAGGAGGTAACTAAGGGCTGATTTGATGGGAAGTTAGCGATATTCCTTTTGCATCGTTATTTGAACAGCTGGAATAACTAGAAAGCGTAAAATGTTTATGTTCCCTTTTCCATGACCATCACTTCTAGAAATCTCAGGTCATAATTTGTCAGCGTGCTCCTAAAATAGCATAATTGAAGTGTAATTAAGCCTTCAGTGGAAAATACCCTGTTAAATTGGTTCCCCCCCTAAATGCTGCCATAAAAGTACTAAAACAGTGACCTCATTTGTCAGCTTCCAGATAAAGTAACCTGTGCAGTCTACTGAGCATATGGGGACTCGTCCAGCCACTCCTTCCTCACAAGTTTACCTCGGGCAGCAAAAAGTCTATAACCAGCCCTGGGAACAGTCATACCTTGTGATTAGAGGTAAAGATTATTGTTAGATCCCAATAAAAAGCCAATGCGCTACACGGGACCTGCCCGCTTCCTCATGTCAATACAAGACAGCACCTGAGCTGTGCATCGCTGTTGCAGAGCGCCAAAGTCATTTGGCACTCAGAGGATACACAGCTCAGACACTCCTCCCCTGTCCCAGGAGTTACCTCGGCAACTACATCCAGTGGTCCTTTGTTTTTCCTGGAGCACGACCCATGTTTACCCAACCGAGAGGAGACGGTCCTTCTCCACATGCCTATAGCAACCCATGTTTGTGAGTAGTTATTTCTTTACATTTCCCAGAAATACTACTCTATTGGCACTCCTGGTGCTATGTTTGTCTCCTTTTCTTACCGGTACCTGGGTTTCCAAACCTGAAATTCCTCTGCAATGGACAATATAATTGCATCCTAACACAAAGCAATAATATTTCAATGGTACGTTCAAATCGTGTGTGTGGAGTAGAGTTGGGCCGAACGGTTCGCCTGCGAACGGTTCCATGCGAACTTCAGTGGTTCGCGTTCGCGTCCCGCAGGCGAACCTTTGCGGAAGTTCGGTTCGCCCCATAATGCACATGGAGGGTCAACTTTGACCCTCTACATCACAGTCAGCAGGCCCAGTGTAGCCAATTAGGCTACACTAGCCCCTGGAGCCCCACCCCCCCTTATATAAGGCAGGCAGCGGCGGCCATTACGGCCACTCGTGTGCCTGCATTAGTCAGAGTAGGGCGAGCTGCTGCAGACTGTCTCTCAGGGAAAGATTAGTTAGGCTTAGCTTGTTCCTGTCTGGCTGCATACCTGTTCTGTGAACCCACCACTGCATACCTGTGCTGTGAACCCACCACTGCATACCTGTTCTGTTCAGTGGACCCGCCACTGTATACCTGTTCATTGAACCCACCACTGCATACCTGTGCTGTGAACCCACCACTGCATACCTGTGCTGTGAACCCACCACTGCATACCTGTTCTGTTCAGTGGACCCGCCACTGCATACCTGTTCTGTTTAGTGAACCGCCACTGTATACCTGTTCTGTTTAGTGAACCCGCCACTGCATACCTGTTCTGTTCAGTGAACCCACCGCATCAGTGCGCATACCTGTGCAGTTAAGTGAACCCGCCACTGCATACCTGTTCTGTTCAGTGAACCGCCACTGTATACCTGTTCTGTTTAGTGAACCCGCCACTGCATACCTGTTCTGTTCAGTGGACCCGCCACTGCATACCTGTTCTGTTCAGTGGACCCACCGCATCAGTGCGCATACCTGTGCAGTTAAGTGAACCCGCCACTGCATACCTGTTCTGTTCAGTGGACCCGCCACTGCATACCTGTTCTGTTTAGTGAACCGCCACTGTATACCTGTTCTGTTTAGTGAACCGCCACTGTATACCTGTTCTGTTTAGTGAACCTGCCACTGCATACCTGTTCTGTTCAGTGGACCCGCCACTGCATACCTGTTCTGTTTAGTGAACCCGCCACTGCATACCTGTTCTGTTTAGTGAACCGCCACTGTATACCTGTTCTGTTTAGTGAACCCGCCACTGCATACCTGTTCTGTTCAGTGAACCCACCGCATCAGTGCGCATACCTGTGCAGTTAAGTGAACCCGCCACTGCATACCTGTTCTGTTCAGTGAACCCACCGCATCAGTGCGCATACCTGTGCAGTTGTTCTGTTTAGTGAACCCGCCACTGCATACCTGTTCTGTTCAGTGAACCCACCGCATCAGTGCGCATACCTGTGCAGTTAAGTGAACCCGCCACTGCATACCTGTTCTGTTCAGTGGACCCGCCACTGCATACCTGTTCTGTTTAGTGAACCGCCACTGTATACCTGTTCTGTTTAGTGAACCCGCCACTGCATACCTGTTCTGTTCAGTGAACCCACCGCATCAGTGCGCATACCTGTGCAGTTAAGTGAACCCGCCACTGCATACCTGTTCTGTTCAGTGAACCCACCGCATCAGTGCGCATACCTGTGCAGTTAAGTGAACCCGCCACTGCATACCTGTTCTGTTCAGTGAACCCACCGCATCAGTGCGCATACCTGTGCAGTTAAGTGAACCCGCCACTGCATACCTGTTCTGTTCAGTGAACCCACCGCATCAGTGCGCATACCTGTGCAGTTGTTCTGTTTAGTGAACCCGCCACTGCATACCTGTTCTGTTCAGTGAACCCACCGCATCAGTGCGCATACCTGTGCAGTTAAGTGAACCCGCCACTGCATACCTGTTCTGTTCAGTGGACCCGCCACTGCATACCTGTTCTGTTTAGTGAACCGCCACTGTATACCTGTTCTGTTTAGTGAACCCGCCACTGCATACCTGTTCTGTTCAGTGAACCCACCGCATCAGTGCGCATACCTGTGCAGTTAAGTGAACCCACCTACCTACGTGAGTGCACGCAGTGTGATATACCACTCCGTGCATACCCGATATGGACAAAACAGGTAGAGGAAGAGGTAGTGGCAGAGCCAGAGGAAGGCCACCCGGCAGGTCTGCGCGAGGTCGTGTAAATGTAATTTCGTGTGGACCTGGCCCACAGTACAGTGCTCGGAAGAAGGCACGTCCCATCACCTCCCAAGATTGTCAGGACGTGGTTGAGTATTTAGCGACACAGAACACCTCATCTTGCTCAGCCACCAGTGCTACTACTAGCACCACTTCCGCTGCATTTGACACTTCGCAAGAATTATTTAGTGGTGAAATCACTGATGCACAGCCATTGTTGTTACAGCCAGATGAATTTTCACCAGCTCATATGTCTGAGTTACGCGGCAACATTATGGATGTAACGTGTAAGGAGGATGAAGGACCTACTGATGTTGGTGCATGTTTGGATTTGTCTGAGGCAAGCGAAGCTGGGCAGGATGATTACGATGATGACGATGATAGGGATCCTCTGTATGTACCCAATAGAGGAGATGAAGAGGGGGACAGTTCAGAGGGGGAGTCAGAGAGTAGGAGGAGGAGAGAAGTTGCTGAAAGAAGCTGGGGCAGCTCTTCGTCAGAAACAGCTGGTGGCAGTGTCCGGCACCATGTATTGCCACCTATGTACAGCCAGCCAACTTGCCCTTCAGCATCAGCTGCTGAGGTCCCCATAGTGCCCACATCCCAGGGTGGCTCAGCGGTGTGGAAATTTTTTAATGTGTGTGCCTCAGATCGGACCAAAGCCATCTGCTCGCTCTGCCAACAAAAATTGAGCCGTGGAAAGGCCAACACTCACGTAGGGACAAGTGCCTTACGAAGGCACCTGGAGAAAAGGCACAAACAGCAATGGGATGGCCACCTGAGCAAAAGCAGCAGCAGCACACAAAAGCAAAGCCACCCTCCTTCTCCTCTTCCTCCTCCATCAGGTGCATTATCTGCTTCTGCCGCTTTCTCCCTTCCACCTTCACAGGCACCCTCCTCCACTCCGCCTCTGCCCTTGAGCGGTTCCTGCTCCTCTGCCCACAGCAGCAGTCAGGTGTCCGTGAAGGAAATGTTTGAGCGGAAGAAGCCAATTTCGGCCAGTCACCCCCTTGCCCGCCGTCTGACAGCTGGCGTGGCGGAACTGTTAGCTCGGCAGCTGTTACCATACCGGCTGGTGGACTCTGAGGCCTTCCGTAAATTTGTGGCCATCGGAACACCGCAGTGGAAGATGCCAGGCCGCACTTATTTTTCGAGAAAGGCCATACCCCAACTGCACCGTGAAGTTGAGAGGCAAGTGGTGTCATCTCTTGCGAAGAGCGTTGGGTCAAGGGTACACCTGACCACGGATGCCTGGTCTGCCAAGCACGGGCAGGGCCGCTACATTACCTACACAGCCCATTGGGTGAACCTGGTGGTGAACGATGGCAAGCAGGGCGCAGCGGACCAAATTGTGACACCTCCACGGCTTGCAGGCAGGCCTCCTGCCACCTCCTCTCCTCCTGCTACATGCTCTTCGCTGTCCTCCTCCTCCTTGGCTGAGTGGCAGTTCTCCTCTCCAGCTACACAGCCCCAGCTCCGCAGGGCCTATGCTGCATGCCAGGTACGACGGTGTCACGCCATCTTAGACATGGCTTGTCTCAAAGCGGAGAGTCACACTGGAGCAGCTCTCCTGGCTGCTCTTAAGAAACAGGTGGATGAGTGGCTGACCCCGCACCACCTGGAGATAGGCAACGTGGTGTGCGACAACGGCAGCAATCTGCTTGCCGCTTTGCATATGGGGAAGCTGACACACATACCCTGCATGGCACATGTCATGAATCTAGTGGTTCAAAGATTTGTGGCAAAGTACCCTGGCTTAGCGAATGTCCTGAAGCAGGCCAGGAAGTTCTGTGGGCATTTGAGGCGGTCTTACACAGCCATGGCACGCTCTGCGGAAATTCAGCGCAAAAACAACATGCCGGTGAGACGCCTCATTTGCGATAGCCCGACTCGCTGGAACTCGACCCTGCTCATGTTCTCCCGCCTGCTAGAACAGAAGAAAGCCGTGACCCACTACCTCTACAACTGGAGTAGAATGAAACAGTCTGGGAAGATGGGGATGTTCTGGCCCGACAACTGGACACTGATGGAGAATGCATGCAGGCTCATGCGGCCGTTTGAGGAGGTGACCAACCTGGTGAGCCGCAGTGAGGGCACCATCAGCGAATTAATTCCCTACGCTTACTTCTTGGAGCGTGCTGTGCGTAGAGTGGCGGATGAAGCTGCGAATGAGCGTGACCAGGAACCGTTACGGCAGGAACAGGCATGGGACCAATTTTCATCAGACCCAGCTGTTTCCTCAACACCTGCGGCAGCACAGAGGGGGGAGGAGGAGGAAGAAGAGAAGTCGTGTGCAGAAGACGAATCAGACTCAGAGGATGATGAGCAAGGTGTTTCTTTGGGGGAGGAGGAGGAGGAGGAGGAGGGGACAGCGGCAGGAGAACAACCTCAGCAGGCATCGCAAGGGGCTTGTGCTGCTCAACCTTCCCGTGGTATTGTTCGCGGCTGGGGGGAGGAGGTTGACTTACCTGACGTCACTGAGGAAGAGCAAGAGGAGATGGAGGGTACTGGATCCGACTTTGTGCAGATGTCGTCTTTTATGCTGTCCTGCCTGTTGAGGGACCCCCGTATAAAAAACCTCAAGGGGAATGAGCTGTACTGGGTGGCCACACTACTAGACCCTCGGTACAGGCACAAAGTGGCGGACCTGTTACCAACTCACCGGAAGGTGGAAAGGATGCAGCACATGCAGAACCAGCTGTCAACTATGCTTTACAATGCCTTTAAGGGTGATGTGACGGCACAACGCCAGCAAGGTACCACTGCCACTAATCCTCCTCCCGTGTCCACGCAGTCAAAGACAGGACGCTCCAGCGATCTCATGGTGATGTCGGACATGCGGACATTCTTTAGTCCAACGCCTCGCCGTAGCCCTTCCGGATCCACCCTCCACCAACGCCTGGAACGGCAGGTAGCCGACTACCTGGCCTTAAGTGTGGATGTAGACACTGCTGTGAACAGCGATGAGGAACCCTTGAACTACTGGGTGCGCAGGCTTGACCTGTGGCCAGAGCTGTCCCAATTTGCCATCCAACTTCTCTCCTGCCCTGCCGCAAGCGTCCTCTCAGAAAGGACCTTCAGCGCAGCTGGAGGCATTGTCACAGAGAAGAGAAGTCGCCTAAGTCACAAAAGTGTTAAGTACCTCACCTTTATCAAAATGAATGAGGCATGGATCCCGGAGGGCTGCTGCCCGCCCCAAGACTAAGTCAGTCCCCGCACATACAGCATCTCTGCCTGCACGCCGTGTGACTGGCTGCCTGGCCTGCCCCAAGAAGACTAAGTCGCTCCCAGTCCCTCCACACAGCATGTCTGCCTGCAGGCCGCTTGACTACCTTCTCCGCCACCACCAACAGGGTCCGGGACTCCAGGCGGATTGCTGAATTTTTTAGGCCGCTGCTAGCAGCGGCCGCTGTAATAATTTTTCGGGTGCGTGTACATGACTGCCTAATTTTTCTGGCTGCACTGCGGGCAGCTGCAACAACAAAAGAAAAGGCATGTACATGCGCCCATTCCCCTTCGTGATCATTACCTTGCCGTGGTGAAGGGGCTTGCGTATCACAATGGAGCAATGACCGGCGCCTAGATGAGTGTCTCGGGGGGCACACCCACGATAATAAGGTCGTTGCCTCATTGTGGTCAGACCAAATTTGATCGGCTGGACAGTCACTGTTCTGTCATTCAGCTACATCAGCCAGGTGACCATATGGGCTGTAAAGCCACCAAAACCTGCACTCTCGCCATGGTGCGCACCAGTAAAGCACGGCCGTCACTACACAAACAGCTGTTTGCGGTGCGTTACACGATGAGTTTGGTGTGTCAGTGTGAAGCAGTACCTTAATTACACTACCTGATTGATGTATACACATGCAAGATGTTTGAAAGCACTTTAGGCCTGTCATTTAGCATTCAATGTGATTTCTGCCCTTAAAACGCTGCTTTGCGTCAAATCCAGATTTTTCCCGGGGACTTTTGGCATGTATCCCACTCCGCCATGCCCCCCTCCAGGTGTTAGACCCCTTGAAACATCTTTTCCATCACTTTTGTGGCCAGCATAATTATTTTTTTTTTTCAAAGTTCGCATCCCCATTGAAGTCTATTGCGGTTCGCGAACTTTAACGCGAACCGAACCTTTCGCGAAAGTTCGCGAACCGAAAATCGGAGGTTCGGCCCAACTCTAGTGTGGAGCACTCTGCCGAAGTAATGCACAGCATGCTGTGCGTTTCCCAAACAATGTGTGCATTTACAGTGGCTGTAAAGCATACTTTGAATTTACTGTATGCTTCACTGTATGCATCGCATCATACTTCTCATGTATGATGGTACTTTTCACCACTGTTGCATTGTGATCTCATTGCAACAAAATGTGTAAGGAGTGAAAGTACCTTATACCTATAAGCCTCTTCCTGGGGCCAGATTTACATGTGTTTGTGATTAGATCCGGCCCTTGGGGATTGCACGTCCTGATGTACTGTGGTTAGCAATGAATGTCGATGTTCACAGTACATCTAGTGTAGTACAATTCAATGGACTACAGTATCCAAATGCAGCGCATGCAGCACATTACTGCATAAGACGTGCGTTAGCTGGGACAGTGAAGCATACTTTTCATTGACTTTTTTTGTGCTGCTGCTTTCCTGTTTTTACAGGAAATGTTATGCAGCTTCCACTGTGAGCCCACAGGCTTGCCAAGCCTTACCGAGGTAAACCGCGATCCCTGACTTTGCGTGGCCAAGCAGTCGTAGGTGCCTGTTGCAGCTTTGTTACAGTCATATGTTGTACAACCCCACCAATATACATGGACCTGGGGCCAAAGCGGGAAACTTGGGCGCCTGCTAACGTAAGAAACTTGGTCGTTGCCATAGGTGCCATCATAAATAGCAGCTATAGTGTGAAATTTGGGTGCTCGAGAAATAGAAGAGTTCACACTAGGGCACGCAATAAATAGCAAATTTGCCATTATTTGTAACAGCGCCTACTAGGGATTATCAATGAGATGCAAATACTTCTGAAATTATGCACATTTTTATGCAAATATATGCATAACCTGGGTTTAAATTGATTGCTCTCTTTTCAAACGGCATACATTTGCATCAACTCCGATTAATTTGCATCTCTTCGATTATCCCTAGCGCCTACAGCGGCGCCCCCAAAATTCTCGTAATAGTGGCAGAGGTCCATTAACCCCCTTGGCGGTATGAAAAATACCGCCAGGGGGCAGCGCAGCAGTTTTTTTTTAATTATTTTTTTTTTAAATCATGTAGCGAGCCGAGGGCTCGCTACATGATAGCCGCTGCTCAGCGGCATCCCCCCAGCCCCGCCGATCGCCTCCGGCGATAGGCGATCAGGAAATCCCGTTCAAAGAACGGGATTTCCTGGAGGGCTTCCCCCGTCGCCATGGCGACGGGGCGGAATGACGTCACCGACGTCAGCGACGTCGGGACGTCATTGGGAGACCCGATCCACCCCTCGGCGCTGCCTGGCACTGATTGGCCAGGCAGCGCTCGGGGTCTGGGGGGGGGGGGGGGCGCGCGCCGCACCGGATAGCGGCGATCGGGCGCGCGGCGGCGGCGATCGGGGTGCTGGCGCAGCTAGCAAAGTGCTAGCTGCGTCCAGCAAAAAAAAAATGAAGTAAATCGGCCCAGCAGGGCCTGAGCGGCACCCTCCGGCGGCTTACCCCGTGTCACACACGGGGTTACCGCCAAGGAGGTTAAGATTAGGTGGTGTGTGTGTGGAGGGGGGGGGGGATTTCATTGTTAAGTGGGGGCGGGGAGCGGTTATGGTTAGGCATCGGTACGGGAGGGTGCTGTGTGGCATACATTTGAAATCGGCGCAGGATACAGCCGGTATATGGCTGATCCTGCTTCTGCACAAGTTCCCGGCCGTGTTAATTACTATTCCCTCTCCAGGCTGCCATGGATGGTGGGGGAATGATATAATTCAGCTTCCAGCTATTGCTGGAAGCCGAATTATTGTGTTTTAAAAGCAACTTCGGCTCCACCTTCTAACGGCGCCGACGTTACTCACTGAGCGCCACTATAGATATAATCCCTCTTACACTCTATGGTGGCTCCGGCTGCGCCCAAACCTAGCTGCGCTGAAAAGCACTGCTCCGGCTGAAGTTACAATTCACTAAACCTATCTCCACACAGAAAATCACAGTTCCTGACTAGTGAGGTAAATTACTGACTTGTGAGGTAATTACCTCGGGAAATGTAAATTCACAAAGTTTTCCACATTTAATTTACCGGCCCAAAAATGTTCGTTTTCTTTTCTCCAGCTCACAGCAGCCGATAACTTGCTATCCCATGCTGTCTCTGTGCGGTGGATTTCACAAACAGCCTTTGGGGAGAACCAGGCTGCCAATAGGGAGAGCCACACAGCCCTGCTTCTCACTCTGATTTGATGCAATGGAGTATCAGGTGGGTCTTTCACTGTATCAAATCAGAGGAAGCTGGCAATTCTGAGGGCATCCCTGCATGCCTTTAGATGTGCATATTTGTATTGTAGCATACAGAAGAGCTCCACCTGGTGGCTGCAGCATATTTAAAGGGATGACAGTATGCACAGGACAGAAAACCTCCAAGTCACTCACACAGCTACCTGCCTGCTGCCCTGCTAGAAGGCTGGTAAGTGACACTTAGGCCTCTTTTCCACGGACTGTTGAGCTGTGTGCTCAGCAAGCAGTTACTAGGCAGCAATAAACAGTTTCCAGCGGAGCAGTGCTTTTCAGCACTGCTAGATTTGGGTGCAGCCAGTGCCACCATAGACTATAATGGGAATCCCTTCACACAGCGCTCAGTGAGTAACGTTGGCGCCGTCATGAGACGGCGCCGAAGTTGCTTAAAAAAACACTATAATTCTGCCTCCAGCAATTGCTGGAAGCCGAATTATATCATTCCGCCACTATCCATGGCGGCCTGGAGGGGGAATAGTAATTAACACGGCCCGGACTTGTGCAGCAGCAGGATCAGCCATATACCGGCTGTATCCTGTGCCCAAGTCTACCGGCGCCGATTTCAAATGTATGCGTTTCCAGGCAGCAGTGAGCAGTTGTGAGAGTTTGAGAGGCATTTCACTGCAAAGCAACAGTCCATGGAAAAGAGGCCTTACCGAGCAGGGCTTAGTGAATTGAGGCAGGTTTGTTCGGTAAATTACTGCACTGCCTTTTGGGGGAAAACTTTAGTGAATTTGGAAAACCTTTCCTTGCGCCCCTTTTTCATGCACACGCTAGGGCTTCCCACGGTTAAAAGGATATTTCGTTTGTATTCATTTTTGTATTGAACACTATATTTTTAGACTCTTGTGACACTGCATACATTACATTGCAAAATTACTAGGGTGCATACACACATCCAATTTTACCACCTCCATGGAGGATGAGGGCATATCTACACAGTCTATTCTATTGAGCTGAACTCCCCATCAGATAAAAATCTTTGCAAGATGCTGAACACAAAGATGCTGTACACATGCAACAGATTAGTGTCTGCAAAAGATCAATTCCTGCAAAAATGCATTCATAGTCTATGATATCTGCAGATCATCATACACACCTTGTTTAATTGACAATCATCTGCAGATCAGATCCACTAGGATGGATCTTCAGATCTGCAGATGATTGTTTGATCTGCAGATGAATGTCTGTTAAACAAGGTGTGTATGATGATCTGCAGATATCATAGACTATGGGCTCTATTCTCAAAGACTTCCCGCATGCGGTAAAGCACATGCGGGAAGTTTGCACCCAAAATACCGTCAAGTTGGAATTCTCAAAATGTTCCACATGTTTTTTCCGCATGCGGAAAAAGTGTGGTAAAAGTGCGGGATTCATGCGGAAAAATTTCCGCAAAAGTCGGTATTTTCCGCAATAAAAGATCAATTCTCAAATATGTTCAGGCGCATCATTTCGTCGTTAATTACCAATTTTTTTTTTTTTTTAATCACCTACAAGTAGTAGGTGATATATTCCGCATCCCATTGACTTTAATGAAGTGTGGAGGCTTAAGGGCTGTGCTTGCTGGACTTTAACTTTTTTTTTTAAACACTTTTTCATGCGACCTTTTTACCGCATCATTCCCGCATGAATAATGGCTGTTTCCGCATCTTTTTTCCCACATGCGGAAAACATGCGGAAAATATTAGTGAATGTGGAAAAAATGCGGAGTTTACCGCTGGCGGGAATATAGCGGTAAAATTTTGCGGAAAATTTGGCTCTTTGAGAATAGAGCCCTATGAATGCATTTTGCAGGAATGGATCTTTTGCATGTGTACAGTAGAGTTGGGCCGAACCTCCGATTTTAGGTTCGCGAACTTCCGCGGAAGGTTCGGTTCGCGTTAAAGTTCGCGAACCGCAATAGACTTCAATGGGGATGCGAACTTTGAAAAAAAAAATAATTATGCTGGCCACAAAAGTGATGGAAAAGATGTTTCAAGGGGTCTAACACCTGGAGGGGGGCATGGCGGAGTGGGATATACGCCAAAAGTCCCCAGGAAAAATCTGGATTTGACGCAAAGCAGCGTTTTAAGGACAGAAATCATATTGAATGCTAAATGACAGGCCTAAAGTGCTTTAAAACATCTTGCATGTGTATACATCAATCAGGTAGTGTAATTAAGGTACTGCTTCACACTGACACACCAAACTGTTCACTGAACAGAACAGGTATGCAGTGGCGGGTTCACTAAACAGGTATGCAGTGGCGGGTCCACTGAACAGAACAGGTATGCAGTGGCGGGTCCACTGAACAGAACAGGTATGCAGTGGTGGGTTCACAGAACAGGTATGCAGTGGTGGGTTCACAGAACAGGTATGCAGTGGCAGGATCACTGAACAGGTATGCAGTGGTGGGTGGGTTCACAGAACAGGTATGCAGTGGTGGGTTCACAGAACAGGTATGCAGTGGCAGGATCACTGAACAGGTATGCAGTGGTGGGTGGGTTCACAGAACAGGTATGCAGTGGCAGGATCACTGAACAGGTATGCAGTGGTGGGTGGGTTCACAGAACAGGTATGCAGTGGCAGGATCACTGAACAGGTATGCAGTGGTGGGTGGGTTCACAGAACAGGTATGCAGTGGTGGGTTCACAGAACAGGTATGCAGTGGCAGGATCACTGAACAGGTATGCAGTGGTGGGTGGGTTCACAGAACAGGTATGCAGTGGCAGGATCACAGAACAGGTATGCAGTGGTGGGTTCGCAGAACAGGTATGCAGTGGCAAGATCACTGAACAGGTATGCAGTGGTGGGTGGGTTCACAGAACAGGTATGCAGTGGCAGGATCACTGAACAGGTATGCAGTGGTGGGTGGGTTCACAGAACAGGTATGCAGTGGCAGGATCACTGAACAGGTATGCAGTGGTGGGTGGGTTCACAGAACAGGAATGCAGTGGCAGGATCACTGAACAGGTATGCAGTGGTGGGTGGGTTCACAGAACAGGTATGCAGTGGCAGGATCACTGAACAGGTATGCAGCCAGGAAAAGCTAAGCCTAACTAATCTTTCCCTATGAGAGACAGACAGCAGCTCGCCCTACTCTCTCTAATGCAGGCACACGAGTGGCCGTAATGGCCGCCGCTGCCTGCCTTATATAAGGGGGGTGGGGCTCCAGGGGCTAGTGTAGCCTAATTGGCTACACTGGGCCTGCTGACTGTGATGTAGAGGGTCAAAGTTGACCCTCATAGTGCATTGTGGGGCGAACCGAACTTCCGGAAACGTTCGCCTGCGGGAGGCGAACGCGAACCACCGAAGTTCGCCGGGAACCGTTCGCCGGCGAACCGTTCGGCCCATCTCTAGTGTACAGCATCTTACAAAGATTTTAATCTAAAGGGTGTACTCAGCTTAATAGAATAGACTGCATAGTTACTTTGTACAGTGCCACGAATATGTTGGTGCTTTATAAATCAATAATAATAATAATATGCCCTCATACTCCATGGAAGGGGGTAAAATTGTTCTGTGAGGTTTCCATTTCCACAGACTTTTATCTGAAGTGTGTACTTAGCTTTAAAGGGAGAGGATCAGCAGGACAGCCAGGCAACTAGTATTGCGTAAAAGGAAATAAATATGGCAGCCTCCATATCCCTCTCGCTTCAGTTGCTCATAAAGTTTGCCATTAGCACAAAGAGCCCTGGCAATGAAGGGGTTATTAGGATGAGTTGGCCTTTAATGAATCCACCTGTGCTCCAGACAACCCACAGGTCTGAGATCTGCCACTGCTGAGGAAGTTGCAGAGAGCTGAGGTAACAGCCTGAGCTGGAAGGGATTTATATATAGTGAGGCAGCAGGTGAACGCAGGCATTGAACAATCTCCAAAAGGTAAACTGAACCCTCTAATTAGACAAGTGATGTCACTGGGGGAGCTGGGGTCTTCAGACACCATTCCTTGTGTATAATCAGTCTGGCTGCTATGGCGATACACCTGGTTTAGGAAAATCCAGCGTTCCCAGCTGTTCAATGCCAGACAGACTGAAACAGATTTATGGGTGAATTTATAGTGTGAAAGATTTCTGTTATGACCATTCACCAACCTGGCCAGCCTGACTTTACATAAATGATTTGCTGTACAGAAACTGCAAGCAGCAGGGGCTGAAACAGATAAGATAATGACCAATTTGAATAAGCTGATTTTAAAGGAGACCTGACTTGTGAGGGTTATGGAGGCTGCCATATTTATTTCATTTTAAATGACCACTGTTGCGAAAATTTTAACATGTAAAATACATACAAATAAGAAGTATGTTTCTTCCAGAGTTAAATCATAAGCCATAAACTACTTTTCTCCTAATTTGCTGTCACTTACCGTAGGTAGTTGAAATCTGACAGAACCGACAGGTTTTAGACTAGCCCATCTCCCCATGGGGGATTCTCAGGGTTTTCTTTATTTTCAAAAGTACTAAGGCCTGGTGCACCCCAAGCATTTTTGGTAGCGCTTTCAAAACCACTACTGCCTCTCAAAAAGCTTGGCTAATATATCTCAATGGGCTGGTGCACACCAGCGGTTTGAGGTTTTTAGCAAATCGCAAACGTGGCTCCTGCAGTATTTTTGCGGTTTGCAGATGTGGTTCTGCCTCAATGTAAAGTATAGGAAAAGCTGAAACTGCTCTGAAAAACGCTAGATCAGAGCAGTTTTCCATGCGTTTTTGTTACAGAAGCTGTTCAGTAACAATTTTACTGTAACAATCTGCTGCACCAAAAAAAAACTCCCAAAAACGCTAGGCATGTTTAGAAAACCTCTCTAAACATGTCTAGAATCGCTCTGAAAATCTGCTTCAAAAACCTCTAGCATTTTGCAGATCTGCTAGAGATTTTTGGTGTGCACTGGGCCTAAGTGAATGGCAGTGGCTCCGTCCAACTGCAAAAAAAAAAAAAGTGTTCAGTGAACACAAAGGCTAGTCAGCATGTTTGTATAAATCTTTTTCAAGGAGTTTCTTTATAAATGGCTATGCTGAGAATCCCCTATAGAGATATGGAGTTTCACAACAGTGGTCCTTTAAGCAATACCAGTTACCTGGCTGTCCTGCTGATCCACTGCTTCTAATACTTTTAGCCATAGACCCTGAACAAGCATACAGCAGATCAGATGTTTCTGACATGATTTGCCGCATGCTTGTTTCTGGTGCTTTTCAGACACTACTGCAGCCAAATAGATCAGCAGGATGCCAGGTAACTGGTATTTAAAATGAAACAAATATGGCAGCCTCCATATTCTTCTCACTTCAGTTGTCCTTTAAATTATCAGGGATGGTCTCTGGCCGGCAGGGATGTGCTCAGGACTAATCACAAGTCCGTAAGGACTCAAATTCGTAATTAAAATGAGCCATAATTGCCACAGCTGTGCGGCTGGAGGATAAGGGGTTATTTGCCCACAATTCCGCCGTCCTGCCTGCGCTCCAAATAGCTTGCACGCGTCCTTCAAGCCGGAAGGAGGAAGTGTGCCGTGGTGAGGCTGGCAACGCATCCAACAGGACGTGTGCAAGCTATTTGGAGCGCAGGACATACGGAATTGTAAGTAAATAACCCCTTATCCTCCAGCTGTGGCAATTACGACTCATTTTAATTACGAAATCGAGTCCTTACGGACTTGTGATTAGTCGTGAGCCAAACCCTAACGGTCGGCAAATAATTTTGGGTTGATGTAACTGCTTGTTGCTGCCTGGTAACTTCTTGCTGAGCACACAGCTCAACAGTTCGTGGAAAGGCCTTAGGCCTCTTTTTCCCCGAACTGTTGAGCTGTGTGCTCAGCAAGCAGTTGCCAGGCAGCAGTGAGCAGTTGTGAGTTTGAGAGGCATTTTACTGCCTAGAAACAGTTCGTGGAAAAGAGGCCTTAGTAATGGTCACCCCCACCAACCACCTCTGCTGAGAACTGTCTGTGTGCACAGCGTAAAGGCAGAAATAATATACGTAACAATTACACATGTCATCTGGCACATTCAGGCCTCTTTTTCCATGAACTGTTTACAAGCAGTGAAATGCCTCTCAAACTCTCACAACTGCTTGCTGCTGCCTGGTAACTGCTGACTGCTGTCTGGTAACTGCTTGCCAAACACACAGCTCAACAGTTCGTGTAAAAGAGGCCTCAGTCACTCTGATTAAGGCCTCTTTCCACGAACTGTTGAGCTGTGTGCTCAGCAAGCAGTTGCCAGGCAGCAGTGAGCAGTTGCCAGGCAGCAGTGACAAGTTGTGAGAGTTTGAGAGGCATTTCACTGCCTAGAAACAGTTTGTGGAAAAGAGGCCTGAATCTGCTAGAATGCTGCAGATGATGCCTGATCAATTCGTTTTTGGCCCAAAGCAATCAAATTAGTTGGTCGGTCACACTGAAGATATTGGTCATTGGCGGGTTGGGAGTGGCCACTCCTCTTGTCTTTTCTCTCCATCACCTATGACAAACACTAGAGGCTGAACCCTAGATGCCTAGGGGTGGTAACTGGGGAGGGCCAATGAGATGCAAATCATTTTGAGTTGATGCAGCATTATGCAAGTTTGTATGCAAATTTATGCAGCTTGAAAATGGACCAATCAAATCCTGCTGAGATAAACTTCAGTGGTCCATTTTCAGGCCTATTTTCCATAGACAGTTGAACTGTGTGCTCAGCAAGCAGTTGCCAGGCAGCAGCGAGCAGTTGTGAGAGTTTGAGAGGCATTTCACTGCCTAACAGTCTGTAGAAAAGAGTCCTCAAGCTGCATACATTTGCATACAAAATTTGCATAATCCTGGATCAACTCAAAATTATTTTCATCTCATTGACTGGGATGGTTGAGTGGGAACGTGTGGATGGGGAAGACCTGGGGGGAAGCTGGCAAATATTGGGCTTTTCCGCAGATTTTAAATGAATTTCATGCTGAAATCTACTCAAAAGATATGTACAGTGTGTGAAAAGATTCAATACCCCTCAGATCAAATTTCTCAATCTGATGGTTGAATCTGGCGGCCAACTCTTATTGAATGGCTACCTTAACAGCTTGATTAGAATACATGGCAGATTAAGGTGGGTACACACATCAGATAAAAGTCTTTGGAAAATGAAAGATCACCGACTAGTTTTACCCCCTTCTATGTAGTATGAGAGCCATACCTACACAGTCTATTCTATTGCGCTGAACTCCACATCAGATAGAAATCTTTGCAAGATGCTGCACACACAGATGCTGTACAGACACAAAAGATCAGTTCCTGCAAAAGATCCGTTCCTGCAAATTGCATTCATAGTCTATGATATCTGCAGATCTCATACTCACCTTGTTTAACAGACTTCATCTGCATATCTGGCAATCATCTGCAGATCTGAAGATCCATCCTGGTGGATCTGATCTGTCGAATGTCTGTTAAACAAGGTGTGTATGATGATCTGCAGATATCATAGACTATGAATGCATTCTGCAGGAACGGATCTTTTGCAGGTACTGATCTGTTGCATGTGTACAGCATCTTTGTGTGCAGCATCTTGCAAAGATTTCTGTCTGATGGGGAGTTCGGCTCAATAGACTGTGTAGGTATGGCTCTCATACTACATGGAAGGGGATAAAATTGGTCTAAGGCCACATACAGACATCAGACTATAGTCTTTGGAAAATGAAAGATCACAGACCAATCTTACCACCCTTCCTGTAGTATAAGAGCCATACTCTACACAGTCTTTTCTATGGAGCAGAACTCCACATCAGGAAAAAATCTTTGCAAGATGCTGCACACACAGATGCTGTACAGACACAAAAGATCAGTATCTGCAAAAGATCTGTTTCTGCCAAAAATCCATTCCTGCAAATTGCAATGATAGTCTATGAGATCTGCAGATCATCATACACACATGATTTAACTGACATTCATCTGCAGATCTGAAAATCCATCCTGGTGGATCTGATCTGCAGATGAATGTCAGTTAAATCATGTGTGTATGATGATCTGCAGATCTCAGACTATCATTGCAATTTGCAGGAATGGATTTTTGGCAGGAACAGATCTTTTGCAGATACTGATCTTTTGTGTCTGTACAGCATCTGTGTGTGCAGCATCTTGCAAAGATTTTTTTCTGATGTGGAGTTCAGCTCCATAGAAAAGACTGTGTAGAGTATGGCTCTCATACTACATGAAGGGTGGTAAGATTGGTCTGTGATCTTTCAGTTTCCAAAGACTATAGTCTGATGTCTGTATGTGGCCTAAGATCTTTCATTTTCCAAAGACTTTTATCTGATGTGTGTACCCACCTTTAGTTAACCTCTTGAGGACCATGGTGGTAAACCCCCCTAGTGACCAGCCTAATTTTACATGAATTGGCCACTGCAGCTTTAAGGCCAAGCTGCAGGGCCGTATACCTCTGCACACAAGTGATCTCCCCACCAACAGAGCTCTCTGTTGGTGAGGTCTGATCGCCCCCCCTGTGTTTATTTTTTTTTTATAAATATTTGTTTTTTGTTTTATATTTTTGGACATTTTCTTTTTTTTTTTTCTTTTTTTTCTTTCTTCTAAATCCCCTCCCTCCCTCCCCCCAGCCGGCCAATCACGGCGATCGGCTGTCATAGGCTTCTGCCTATGAGAGCCGATCGCTCTCTTGTCCCCCATGGGGACAGCCGTGTCACACGGCTGTCCCCAGTGCAGCGCTGCTGCTGATCGCAGCGCTGCACATGTAAATACACGGCGGTTTCGCCGTGTAACAGTCTCCCGAGCGGCAATCGCCGCTCGGAGACTGAAGGCGGAGCTCAGCTCCGCCCGCCAAGCGGGAGATGCACGCGCACCGTGCGCGCGATCTCCCGTAAACTGCTGCCCCAGGACTTTCCGCCAATTGGCGTTAGCTGGTCCTGGGGCTGCCGCCACGCCTACTGGCGTGACTCGGGCGGCAAGCGGTTAAACATTAGGATTTGTCAATAAGATGCAAATATTTTTGAATTGATGCAAATGTTTTATGAAAATGTATGCAACTTGAAATTAAGGCCTTTTCCATGGACTGTTGAAAGGCAGTGAAATGCCTCTCAAACTCTCACAACTGCTTGTTGCTGCCTGGTAACTGCTCACTGCTTGCTGAGAACACAGATTAAAAGTTCATGGAAAAGAGGCCTAAAACATTTGAAATCTACCAACTTCATTTGGACATGGCCATTTTCAAACTGCATAAATCCACATAAAAAGTGTGAGTTATTTGTATCTTATTGACCAGCCTTGTTAATCATCACCTTTCCAGTAGAATGATGCCCGTGTTCATTTAGTGTAGAGCAAATCTGGTAAGGTAACAGCAAAGTTAAAATTTACAATATAATTATTTAGGAGTATAGATGAAAATAAATCTTGCTTGCAAATTGTATGCAACTCAGACATGACACACCAAATAGCATTTTGCGGGTCATTTTCGTTTTTTTTAAAAACTCCTCCATTGACTTACATTCAAATCATGTAAAAATCGCCATGGTTGCGGTTACCAAAAAATGCTAACCAAAAACGTCCAATGAGCAGAAATCACTACGAAAGGGAAAAAAAAAAATTGATTAAAAAAAAGTCTGAACGCTAACGCGATCGGAAGACAATGTGAAAGAGGCCTTAGGTTTTTTTTTTTTTTTTTTCTCCAAGCGCTGGCGATTTTCAAGATCGCCCTCAAAACGATTTGAGAGAGTTCAAATCTGAGCGGTTTGTTATCCGCTCAGCAAACCGCTTGCATCAGGGAGTCAAAAAATTTAATCTCTGTGCAAAAGAAGATGGAACACCGAGGCATGTTCTTTGCGTCATGACATGCCTCTGTGTCCGCACACCAATGCTCTCTGCCCTCCCCCGAGACTGGCAACATTGTCGCCATCTCGGAGGTAAACACAGGGGAGAGGAGTTCCCTGTTCGAAACACCCGCCAGCGGCATTCCTACGGGGTTTCCAGAGCTGCCATTGGGCAGCTGTCTCCCTGGCCGCACCCTCTGCTGCTTCCTGCCTCCCTGCACGCTGTGAGAGACACAAAGTCTCTTCTTGCAGTGTACTCGTGACCCAGAGGTCACAAAAGTGGGCCAGTGCGGCCCACAGGAGCGGCTCTTTTTCTTTTTTTTCTCATTTTATGAGCCCACCTCAGGCTCTCTTTGAGGGGAAAAAATGTGGTGTTGTGGTGGGAATAACGCTGGCTTTTAAAACCATTTTATTTCGACAGGATGGAGCCAAGTCCAGACCAGAATGAAAGCCAGCCATCCACAAACCAAAGCGGAGTCTCAGAATCAGAAGAGCCACGTGATGCACCTGGTCCACTACCAGCAGAATCCCACACCAGCTCACAGCAGAACAGAACAGCGGCAAGATCGGCCCGTGAAGCCAGGGAACCGACCATGCAAAACATGGATAACCAGATGCTAACGACGCTCTCGCAATTGATAGAAAGGTGGAGTGAGAACCAGGGAAACCCAAGTGATCGTGAAAAAATAGCCCAGAGCCTGGTTCCACACATGGAGAAGGTACCAGAGAGGTACTTGGCAAGAATGCATCGAGAGTTAATTGGTGTCGTAATAAAGTACCAAGAAGGCAACAGCCGACGAAATCACCAGCCTTCTGCACCATATCATCCCACTTACCATCAGACACCCATGCCACCGTACACAGCGAGGTACCCACCTCCCTCACAGCCCAGAAACTATTATCTATATCAACCACGCACGTTACACTCCGTCACCTTATCTCACTCCGGACCCGGACAACTGCTAGTCCAGCATGAACCCTCACAACCACACCCTGGACCGCCGCCGTGCCTAACAGAGCCACGATAAAGAAGAGCACAAGATTCACAAGTAGTAGTTTATCAAGATGAGTTGGTAATCACTCTCCTAACACTTGTTTCATATGTTGTTTTTAACCATGGGAGAAAAAAAAATGTTTGCATGGAGTAGTGATGTTACTTTTTGTTTTTATAAATAAAACGTTTTTTTAATCAAATTATATTTTTAAACTCCGGTTTTAATTGAACTGAAAAAAAAATCAAATGCCAAGAAGTAATCAAATGCCAAGCCATCCCTGAGGAAAAAAATTCAAATCATCCTGGCAGGGGAAACCATTCCTTATGACAATAAAAAAAAAAAAAACCCAACGCCCAGTCCACAAGGGCACAGAACTCCCCCCCACATTTTTGGCACAGCTCAATTTTATTGATGGTACTGCATCAGCAAGGGTGTGGATCATCAATCAGAACACATTTGCTATTTCTCTATTCACCCTTAAAGTGGACCCAAATTAAAAATACAAGATTTCAGAAATAAAATCTATTTTCTAAATTATAATAATAAATAGCAGCCTTTTTTCAGCTGCATGATGACAAATATAAAATATTTTACATTTATTGGAGGAACCCCTCCCTTCCTTTCAAATTGCCGGGATTTTTCCGGCAAACTGGTGGAGTAGATGGTGTCCGGCAATGGAGGAATTGCTAATGGCTGCCCCCAGTACAACCCTAGCTATGAAAAGAGAAGGGTGAAAAGCAGGCACTGAAATGCTCATAGGTTTGAAGGAGTGTTTATTTATCTTTGTATGTGTCAGAGTGGTGCAGCTAAATATTTTTAATTAAAAAAATGTTTGGTTTGGGTCCGCTTTAAAGGAAACCCAGGGTGAGAGTGATCTGGAGGCTGCTATATGTATTTCCTTGTAAACAATACCAGTTGCCTGGCAGTCCTGTTGTTCTTCTGGCATATGCAATGTTTGTGTCAAAACAAACATATGGCTGATCCAGTCAAACCTGAGTCAGAGTACCTGATCTGCATATGCTCGTTCAGGGTCAATGGCTGGAAGTGTTATAGACACAGGATCAGAAGGACTGCCAGGCAACTGGTGGTGTTTAAAACAAAATAAATATGGCAGCCTCCATATCACTCTCACCTCAGGTTCCCTTTAATACTGGCATGGATATGGCCCTTGAAGACTGGAGTTGGGTATCCCTACATCATTTAAAGTTCATCATGGGGGGGGGGGGGGATTGCTGGATACGATGTCCAAATGTGGATTCTTCTCCCATTTCTCACAAAATTGCACAGGATGCAGGTTGCAGGGCTAAGCCGAGGCAGAGGCCAGATAGGCTCCAGCCTCAGGGTGCAGTATAGGAGGGGGTCGCACAACTCACTCAGCTATCATTCCCTTATTGTGTTTGCAGCAGAGAGAAATAAGAAAAGGGGATAAATGGCAGTGACTGCAAGCCAGATATCTAGAGATTAAGGTGTTGGGGGCCCTGGGGTGCCTCTTACTCTAATAACAATCAATGTGTGATGGCTGGAGTGGGTGCAATGGAGGGGTGCACTTTGGTGTCTTAGCTTTGGGTGCTGGAGGACCTTTTGTCCCGGCTCTGGCAGGTTGCCTTCACCACAGCTCAGTGAGGCCTGGAACCCACTGAAAACCGCAAACGCAAAACGCAACCGCTAGCGTTTTGTCTGAGTGGTTTGCAAGCGGATTCATGCGCGTTTTTGGTTGTGTTTTGCAACATTGTATTTCTATCCCCAGCGGTTGCGTAGCGTTTTGCGTTTTTATCCTGATTGGTCCTGTGAATTATTTTTAATTAGTGTGCTGAACCGCAAAACGCTAGCAAAACCGCTCAGTTTAGGTTTTGCTGAGCGTTTCCGCTAGCGGTTCAATACTTTACATTGAAGCGCTAACGCTCCCAAAATGCTGCACGTCCTGCGTTTGCGTTTCTGAGAAACGCAAACGCTCCTGTGGAAGTTGCCCCATCCATTAACATTGGCCCAGCGTTTTGGCAAACTGCTAGCGTATCGCAGTGCTGCCAAAACGCTGCCAAAAGCGCTCCTGTGGGTTCCAGCCCTGATGTTGGGATTGCCATAGTGGCTGGTATAGTGCCTAGAGCCTCCGCTTGCCCAGTGTGCAGTTGCAATATTGATGTCCACAGCTGGCCCCCTATCCTGGGAATGCAGACCAGTAGCAGTATTTTAGACAACTAACCATTTACCTCCAGCTGCACTCCCCATCAGATAAAATGTTTGGAAGATGCTGCACACAAAGATGCCCGTAACATCTCAAAAGATCATTATCTGCAAAATATCTGTTCCTGCAAAATATCCATTCCTGCAAAATACATTCATAGTCTATGAGATCTGCAGATCATCATAAACACCTTGTTTAACAAACTTCATCTGCAGATCTGAAAATCCATGCTGGTGGATCTGATCTGCAGATGATTGTCTGTTAAACCAAGTGTGTATGAGGATCTGCAGATATCATAGACTATGAATGCATTTTACAGGAATGGATCTTTTGCAGGAACAGATCTTTTGCAGATAATAATCTTTTGAGTGTGTACGGGCATCTTTGTGTGCAGCATCCTGCAAAGATTTTATTTGTTGGGGAGTTCAGCTCCATAGAATAGACTGTGTAGGTATGGCTCTCATACTACATGGAAGGGGGTAAAATTGGTCTGTGATCTTGCCTTTTCCAAAGACTTTTATCTCAAGTGTGTATGAAGCATTAGAGGCCGCAGTAATCCTAGAGACCGGGATGCCTGGAAAAGATAGATTGTTGGTGGAGCCGAGACGTGAGTGACTTGTCTATAATTCTGCCACTGCTCTGCATTCCGGAGGGAAGGGGGTGTACAAATGGCTACCTATCTGGCCCTACTGGCTACCTATACTAAGGGGGTTACTTATACGGAAATACATCCCCCCCCCCCCCAAGCTACCTATACTAAGGGGTCACTCTACCTATCTAGACAGAGGCCCGCTGGCTACCTATATGGGGATACTACTGCCTGCCTACACTGGGGGCTCTCTGGCTTTACATACTGAGTGGGCTACCTATAATGCGGGGGTTCCTCTGCCTACCAACACTCTGTGCTCTCAGGCTACCTACAGGGGTCATCACTGGCTACCTATATATCAAGGGGGCTACTTATGGATACCTATACGGGAGTCATCACTGGCTATACTAGGGGGTGCTGCATCTGGCTACCTATATGGGTGGAGGGGCCCTCTAGCTACCTAAAATCGGTGTGTTTTGGGGGGTCCAATCCAAAACTTTGCTATGGGCCCCTTGATCTCTAGCTATGTCCATGCCACAGCTGTTGCATTTTCTAAAGTCACATGTTTTATGCGTTGCATCATTTGTACTTATACTCCTGTGGAAATGTCACTTTTATCACAAGCCATCTGTGCTGAATGTATGTACGCACCCTGAAGCCTGGTACACCCTTTCAACTATGATTGGCCAGTTACTGACCAATTTTACAACCTCCATGTAGTATGAGGGTTTACCGACACAATCTGCTCCTAGTATTGAAAATCTGCTGGTCCTCCTAACACGTGGAGGTGGTAAAATTGGTCAGTGATTGGCCAATCCTAAGGCCCGTTACACATCAAAAGCGTGCAGGAGAACGGCTCCTGCATGCGTTGCGGCGTGTCGTCGGGAAACTCCGGTGCGACGCTGAGTAGCAGCGGTAGTAGTTAATTAAGCCGAAGGGGAAACGGCGATTCCCGATGATAAAATGCGCCGGGATGCGTCGTACCGCAACGTATCGAAACGCAGCGTCGGGTGTGAAAGGTAAAAGGAAAGTCTATCGACTTTCCTTTTACCTTGGTTAACGCAAAGTATAGACTTTGCGTTAAAACGCGGAAAAAGGGCTCTGGTGTGAAAGAGCCCTAATTAAAATTGTTTACACCTTAAAGCAAACCTGAACTGAAAGTCAAAATAAACATATACCGAATTTTCCTGGCGTATGATGACCCCCAACTTTTCCAGTTTAAAATATAGAGTTTGGGATATATTTGCCATATAAGACTACCCCTCTTCTAACGCACACCATATAAAAAAAAAATCATATACTGGTGCTATGTATGAACTGATACCGGTACTGTATGTGGTTACCAGTATATAGGCGATTGATTGGATTGGTCAGCTCTCCCTGTTTATTAGAGCGGTATGGAAAAATAGATTGCGCTGTACCCATAAAACACGCCTCTTTCACCCTTCTGGCCCGCCCTTGTATCCTATTTACCTCCTTCTCTGCCTCTCAGATCTCGCACATGTGTGCCTGCGCCGCTTCACTACAATCCTCAGCATGCCGTATCACCTGGCATTAATGACAACCGGCGTATAAGATGACCCCCTGACTTTTCAGAAGATTTTCAAGGGTTAAAAAGTAGTCTTATATGCCAGAATATACAGTACATGTCATACTTACCTCCCATGTAGTCTGCCTATCTCTCTCTCCTCTCCTGCGTCCTGTTTGTCCAATGGAATTCTCCGTCCTCCATTTTAAAAATGGTGATGAAGCCACCGTAACAGCTTTTGAGTCAGCAGACTGTTAAATTGTAATATCGCCCACTTGAGCCATAGGGACACCTGGACATTACCTTGCTTATCAGTTATCCTTTCCGTTATAACTGACAGCAACTGATATATTTCAGTTCTGACAAAATGTTTTCAAAACTGGAAGGAATTGTTGTAAGATGAAAATGGTGAGCTTCTAAGAGGAATGGATGGCGAGGTAAGTATGTAATATTCATTTGCAGGTACATCAAGTTTATTTTAAATAATTTTACTCCGCCCGGGTTCACGAGTTAGGAAAAAATGGAGGCAGTTCAAATTTTAACCCTGAAATTCTGTCTTCCCTTATTCCGGTGTTGGTGTTAAGCTGTTACGTGCGCGGTTAGACCTCATCTACGCTCTCTTCTTCGCACAAATGCATACACCACAGCCCCGCCAGCTGCCTGTAGATCCTTGTCTGCAATTAAACCCCAACCTTTTTCCCCCTGGTCCTGTCATCTGATCTGTCTGCATGGAAGGCACTTGAAGAGCTCGAGATTTTACTACCTACTGACAAAGTCCTGGTGACATCATTCAGAGACCCGACATTTCTCCTAAGATGAATCATGACTGGAAAGGAGGGCAACCTCCCTCCATTAGATGCAGCGGCCAAACAAAAAAGAGGCAGATTACGTCAAGGTGCCTGAATCCTGCTCTCCTTTTCTTCCTTAAGATAAAGGGGCCTATTGATGGAATGATCTCCACAAAAGCCAGTCTTGTCAGTGGGGACAATGAGGGAATACTTTAAAAAGCCAAGCTTGGCTCTACAGTTCTTTGAAGTTGAGGTTGAAAAATTGTATCCATTCATGCAAATCTTCAGGATTTCATCATTTTTTTTTTTTATTTGGGCGAATCCCTCCCTCACATCTTTCCTTGAAGTAACAGTAGCAATTTTCCTTTTAGCCCCTAAATAGTGCTCACTCGAACTTCTTGAAATGAAATTTAAGCTTCGCTCTTGGAATTAGCCCTTGACCTAATCACCATGCCTTCCATACTGTTTGATCAGACTTGACAGGCTCTCGTAAAACTGACTGAGGAAGTAGCCGAGGAGAGAGAAAAACCACAAACTCAGCAGTTGCAGCTGTGAACGTCTGGATTTTCCTGTGAAAAAAAAAAGAATAAAGCATTTAGTTTAGGCTTAAAGTGTCACTCCAGTTATAAATATTTGCCGAGCCCTGTGTTTGTTTTTAGCTGTGTAGAAGCTCCTTGATTAGGTGATGTTATAATACAAGGAGCCCAGGCACTGGCTTCTTCCTGCACCACTGACTGTCATTGATCTAGGCTGCAATATTCTGTCTAGGCCCCGCCCTTTGTTCTCTAGTGATCTCTAATCTTAAAGGGATACTGTAGGGGTGTCGGGGGAAAATTGAAGTTACCAGGGGCTTCTAATGGTCCGCCACAGGCATCCTGTGCACGCGCAGCCACTCCCCAATGCACTGGCCCCGCCTCCGGTTCACTTCTGGAATTTCAGATTTTAACCACTTCACCACTGAGGGGTTTTACCCCCTGAGCACCAGAGCAATTTTCACTTTTCAGCGCTCCTTCCATTCATTCGTCTATAACTTTATTATTACTTATCGCAATGAAATGAACTATATCTTTTTTTCGCCACCAATTAGGCTTTCTTTAGGTGGGACATTATGCCAAGAATTATTTTTTTCTAAATGTGTTTTAATGGGAAAATAGGAAAAATGTGGGGAAAAAAATAATTATTTTTCAGATTTCGGCCATTATAGTTTTTAAATAATGCATGCTACTGTAATTAAAACCCATGAAACGTATTTGCCCTTTTGTCCCGGTTATAAAACCATTTAAATTATGTCCCTATCACAATGTTTGGCGCCAATATTTTATTTGGAAATAAAGGTGCATTTTTTTCAGTTTTGCGTCCATCCCTAATTACAAACCCATAGTTTATAAAGTAAGTGTTATACCCTCTTGACATAAATATTTAAAAAGTTCAGTCCCTAAGGTAACTATTTATGTATTTTTTTTAATTGTAAATTTTTTAATTACAAAAAAAAAAAAAAAATGGGGAGTGTGGGAGGTAATGAGTTAATTTTTATGTGTAAAAGTCATTTATTTGTATGTGAAAAATGTGTAGGGTGTAGTTTACTATTTGGCCACAAGATGGCCACAGTAACTTTTTGTTTTAATGCGACCTCCAAGCTTCCTTCCGGAAGCTTGGAGGAAGAATAAGGAGGCTGGACACGTGAGTTTTTTCTCACAATGATCACGCTGCCCATAGGAGAGCAGCTGATCATTGCGGGGCTTAGATCAACGAACGGGAATAGATTTTCCCGTTCATTGATCTCTGGGCGAGCGGGCGGCGGCGTGTTTACTAGCGGCGGGCGGCGTGTTTACGAGCGGGAGCGCGGGCAGCGTCGGGAACGCGGAAAGTACGTGTTTCTCCGTCCCTGGTTTTTAAAGGATGGAAAAAGGGGCGGAGAAATACGTACGCGCGGGGGTAAAGTGGTTGAAGTCTGAAAACCACTGCGGCTGCGTTGTCGTGTCCTCACTCCCGCTGATGTCACCAGGAGTGTATAGCACAGGCCCAATATGGTCTGTGACTGTGCAGTATGCTCCTGGTGACATCAGGGGAAGGGAGGACACGGCAACGCAGGCACAGTGGTTTTCAGACTTTAAAGTCTGAAATTCCAGAATGGAACTGGAGGTGGGGCCGGAGCATTGGTGAGTGGCTGCACGGGCACAGGATGTCTGCGGGGGACCATTAGAAGCCCCGGGTAACTTCAACTCATTTTCCCCCGACCTCCCCCCTACAGTATCCCTTTAAAAAAAACTTGTGAGGTAAAAAGGAGATAAATTTAGGTACTTACCTCGGTGAGAGATACCTCAATAGAGGGAAGCCTCTGGATCCTCCGGAGGCTACACCCATCCCCCTCCCTCTTCCAGTGGTGGGATTTCCATCACCCAGAAGCTCGAGGTCCTGCTCACATACAAAAATTAGCACGGCTGCATAGCGCAGTCACAGAATGGCTCGCGTTTGCACATTAGCACGGAGCCACCACTTGGGAGTAGCGGAAAAAGCTGGGCCTGCTTGGCTCCATACTGGACGTGAGCCGTCTGCACAGTGAGGCCAAGCTCCATCAACAAGCCCTTGTCTGAAATGTGGAGGGGGACCGGGGGAAGCCTGTAGATTATTCAGAGGCTTTCCTCTACCTAGGTAAGTACCCAGTTGGGGCACTTTTTTTTCGCTACAAGTACACTTCTATAGATTAGGCCCTACTTGTGAATTCTGTAGCCTGTTAAAATGGATTGTTGTTCTGTCCAGCCAATTCTGTGACTCAAATAGCTGTAAAACAACAAAAATGAGCGCTCTGAGAGACTAGATAGTATATAAAAGTCACTGACCTAACCAGGAAAGGTCTCACCTGGAAAATACTGGCTGTCAGCGATGTCCAGCCAATATAAGTGTGTTGATCTGAAGAAATGGAGGGTGTTCCTCCATGAAACACTTCATCTCCAATGCTAATAAACCCCCTAAACATTCTCATAGCCTCGTGCAAGTTTCTGCTTTGAAAGCCATTGCGCTACCCAGCAATACCCGGGAGCCGCTCTCTCGCTGTCTCACAACGCAGGGGAGAGCTGGCGTTCTGTAATGTACACCTGCCTGCAGCTGACCATACCACCAGCTGGGACCTGCACTAATCACCTACTGCGGACCCTCTACCTTGGAAGTCCACCCGGAGAGCCTTGTTCCCGACTGCCTTAAAGGGGACACAGGGGGCTTATATTGGCTGGACATCGCTGACAGCCAAATATTTTCCAGGTGAGACCTGTCCTGGGTAGGACAGTGACTTATATACGGAAGCAGGAAATTTGGGCGCATGAGGCAGGTGGACAAAAAGGGCGCCGCCATTCACTCCCATAATAAATATCGTTTAATCGGTGCCCAACAGGAAAAAAGGGCACCGGAGAAAAATAACGTTTTAAAATCGGCGCCCTGAGACTTTTAATGTTTTATAACTGCTTCTCATGATTACACGTTATTTAATGATTTATAATTTTCTAAACATTATTTTTAAACGAAAAACAGTACAATATTTTTAAAACATTATTTATAAACGAAAAATTATAAAAAAAATTCTTTTTTAACCATTTACCGCCATCCTAACGTATTAAAACGTCATGCTTACCGCTATTAACAGCAACATGACGTTTTAATACGTCGCGCATTCCCGCCGCTGCTACCGCCGTGTGTCCGCCGCTACCGCCGCCATTACCGTCGGGATCCCGTGCTGGGCGATTGGGGAAGAGGACTGAACAGTCCTCTACCCAATCGCAGTGCCTGGAGTGAATGGACGTGACCGCGAACAGCGGCTACGTCCATTCACATAAACAGGAAATGTAACAGTTTAATAAAGTGTGTAAAAAAAAAAAAAAAAAAAAGTGAACACGTCCTATGAGTGTTCACCAGCGCCATCTTGTGGCCAAAAAGTATATTACACTTACAAAATACATACATTTTCAAGTATATACACATCATTAATAAAATTACACTTCCAACCCTCCCCCCCAAAAAAAACACTTGTAAAAAAAAAAATCAGCTTAAAAAAAAAAAATAAATAGTTGCCTTAGGGACTCAGCTTTTTTTATTCTATATTTTATGGGGGAAAATTAATTTTAATTTATTACATAGGGGCTTGTAATTATGGCCAGAACAAACAGAAAAATAACCACTTATATTTCAAAAGAATATACTGTCACCATACATTGTGGTAGGGACATAATCTAAACGGTTTAATTATCGGGACCACTGGGCAAATACAACGTGTTTGTTTTATCCACAGGAGAATGTTTAATTTTAAAACTATAAAGGCTGAACACTGAGAAATAATGATTTTTTTTCTTTTTTTTTCTGTTTTTCTCATTAAAATGCATTTAGAATAAAAAAATTCTTAGCAAAATGTACTATCCACAGAAAGCCTAATTGGTGGCGAAAAAAACGAGGTATAGATCATTTTCTTGTGATAAGTAGTAATAAAGTTATTAGGGAATAAAAGGGAGGAGCGCTGACAACTGAAAATTGCTCTGGTCCGTTAGGATAAAAACCCTTGGGGGTGAACTGGTTAAATCATTATTTTTAAACGAAAAACCGCACAACATTTTTTAAAGCGTTATTAATGCTTATCACAGGGGGTCTTAGGTTTAGGCACCACCAGGGGGGTCTTAGGTTTAGGCACCAACAGGGGGGTCTTAGGTTTAGGCACCAACAGGGGGTCTTAGGTTTAGGCACCAACAGGGGGGTCTTAGGTTTAGGCACCAACAGGGGGGTCTAGGGGTTAGGGGTAGGTACAGGGAGGGTTACTTAGTATTTTTTTTTTAAAACGTTATACGTTTCACTTTTTAAACGGAAGATTAACGTTTTTATAATTGTCGATTTCATGCACATTATTTAATGATTTATAACTTTATAAAACATTATTTTTAAACGAAATATAGCACAATTTATTTTTTAAACGTTATTCATGCTTATCGTTTAAAACCGTGCGCCCTTTTTTCCCGGCGCCCTTTTTTAACGTACGCCTTATATACTATCTAATCTCTCAGAGCACTCTTTTTTTTTTGTTGTTTTGCAGTCCTTTTTTTGTGGATCCCAGAGCTGCCTAATACCTATAGGAATTGCCTGCTCGCACCTCAGGGAAGCATCCCTATTTCCACACTGCTGTTTTGTCAAATAGCTGTAGGCAGCCTAGGCAGCATGGTCTAGGCCAGGACAAGTCGATTGGATTGTAAGAAGAAACAGCATTGTTGACTCTGTTCTGTTTTTGTATAAAACTCTGCTATATGGTTGATGTGCAGGTGTTGTAAATAAAATGAGCAGCAACAGTTTGTTCAGCGTACAAATGAGCATCTCTCTCTCTCTCTCTTCTCTCTTTCTCTCTTTCTCTCTCTTTCTCTCTCTTTCTCTCTCTTTCTCTCTCTCTCTTTCTCTCTCTCTCTTTCTCTCTCTCTCTTTCTCTCTCTTTCTCTCTCTTTCTCTCTCTTTCTTTCTCTTTCTTTCTCTCTCTTTCTCTCTCTTTCTCTCTCTTTCTCTCTCTCTCCCAAAGATCTCTATTGACGGGGTGTGGACAACAGCCAAAGACCGCAAGAAAATTACCAACAATGGGAACTTTAAAAGAAGGATGTAGGGGGAAGTTCCATAGACTTTAGTGAAAAGATTGTTTAAAGGGAATGTGGTATGGCCATAAGGAGTGTATTTATACTGTCCTGGCACTTCCTCCGGCCCCATGAGGTTCATGGGCTTCCTCGCCATCCTCTCTGCCTGCTCAGTTCACTTGCTAACTTGGTAATCTGGCCAGCTGTGCTCTTCTGCGCATGCATAGCTTGTTTTGCGTGCACATCCCGTGTTGCGCTTGCACAGCAGGGATCGTTCTGCGCCTGCGCAGTAGTACTGGCTGACTGCTCCTGGGAATGGTGACGGGGGTGCATGTGCGGCCATGCCTGCCATGTGCATGCGCAGAAGCGCATGACTGGTCGAACTGACCAGCTAACCGGGGGGAGGGGGGTTAGTAACGTAACAAGTCAAGGAGAGAATGGTGAGAGAGCCCACGAACTTCATGGGGCCAGAAGAAGTATAAATACACCACTGATGGCCATGTCAGGTACACTTTAAAGATCTGTACACAAGGGTAACGGTGTACAAATTGATCTGATTTGATTTGTCATGTCTGTTTTGACAGATGAAATCTTGCAGTGGGTATCGACCTTTAAGCCATTAGCAACTTCAATAAAGTTTTTTTCAGATAAGTGCACTGCTTTTGACCTCAGTCGGCAGAACTAATTCTTGGAATGCTTTGATCTCTCTTTACTAGTAGAAAATATAGAAACTGAAATCAAAAGTCCTCTGTTATTGTCTCACACTGCCTCCTAGTGACAAGTGGCCATAAAGACACATTACACAAGTACTAATTCGAAGTAGGGAAATGTAACAAATATGAAATAAAAAAAATGTGCTAAAATAAATTAGCCTGAAGCACTTGCATGCCTTTAAATAACTTGGCTGCTATAGAGTTAAATAAAGAAACCTATAAACAGTTTCAGCCAATGAGTGCCTGTACAGGATTAGGAGAGTATTTATGCCTGGCGTTTAGCTTTGAACAAGACATTCAGCCCTGTTCAGATGTTACATCAGGGACTCCCATAGAAGAGGATGATGATAAGTTAATATTTTGTGCATGCTATTGTGTGTGAGCAATGACCTTCCATTACCCGGGGCAGCTCGTGGAGACATTCAGGTTGTTACAATGAGTGCTGATTCTGAACCTGGTCCAAGAGACAATAACCAATCACCAGCTGCGCACATGAAGCAAGTGTCAGGCTGCCCTTTGCTAGACATATGGCTGTGCCAGGAAATGGCCCTTCTGTCATATATGGCTTCATACAGATGACAAGACTCCTCATTAAGTCACATATATTAATGGTGATCTCTGCTGGCCATGTACACAGCTCTTTAAAATGTAATATTTCATATTATGCTTAACATGACACAAAATGCCATTTTCCAGATCATACCTACTGTATATTGAAGAAGAGGCTTCATAGCGTAAAGGGGTATTGCTGAGATTAATGGCCCATTCACACTAGGGCAATTAACGATCTCTGCTTTTTAAAGCACTAATGCAACAGTAAGTATATGGCAGTGATCTCACTGCCGCGATTGCCGCCGATCGCAGGCGATTCGCGATTAGCTGCAATCGCCAGACGCGTTACCTTACCTGCAGCATTTTTTGGCGATTGGGGAGCAACCGTGATTAGCATATACGGAAGTGCTAATCGCGATCGCTCCAAGAACGCATGCTTGTTCAATGATTTTTCCACGTTAAATCGTGGAAAAATCACCCGCACAAAACGATAGCGCTAAGCACTACCATTTTGCGCGTTTAAGTGTGAATGGGCCCTAAGACTTGTATAGCAGTATCAGCAAATAGAGAGACTTTGTAGGAGATTGTTATCAGACCAAAGTGGGACAATTAAGGTAATTAATCATAGTGCCAACAATGCAGTAGACAGGCGCTAGGATCAGCATAAGGCTTGCTTCCCACTTGCTGAATCACCTGGTAGTGTCCGCTCTGATGGTCCGCTGTGGTGCAGCTGAAACCCGGGGCAGATGCATTACCTCCACAGGCTACATAGGGGAATGCATCCGCCTGCCCAGGATTATCACCTGTGAAGTTGGGCCTGAGTACCGCTGCGGATCCATTGCAGCGTGACAAGTGTGGAAGACTCATATACATAAAATTGCATCTCTTCCCTGTCACTTTTAGGATGTGTGGAGAACGGATAAAAAATGTTCTCTGGGAACACAGCCTAATACAATCAGGTGGCTAAAGGAAAATCAACAAACAAAAAGCCTAAACCAGTCATTGCTACAGTGCCACCTACAGTCCACTTCATATAGTTTATCCTGATCCATCTGAAAATGGCGCCTGCGAATAATGGCGCACGGTGTTGCCGCTAATCCGTTTGCCGCTTATCGCTATTTAACGTTAAAGCCTTATTATTATTTAGCATTAACACACAGAACCCTCTCTGTACCTATCCCTAACCCCTAAACCCCCCTGGTGGTGCCTAACCCTAACCACCCCCCTGGTGGTGCCTAACCCTAACCACCCCCCTGGTGGTGCCTAACCCCAAGACCCCCCAGTGGTGCCTAACCTTGACAGTATTACATTAAATCCATTCACCGTTTTGCAGTTAAATAACGTCTGCAGTTTGGCTTATGTAGGGTGCTATTGATAAATAACGTTACTGTGGGCAATAACATCTGCTGTTTGACAAATGAACAGCACTATTGATAAATAACGTTAGTGTGTGCCTCTATTGATAAATAACGTTACTGTGTGCCGTTTTTCTTCTTTTTTTCCCCGTGTGCCATTATTATGCAGTACTAACGATAAATAGCGATAAGCGTATCTTTTTAATGCGGCACCATTTTTATGCATAGGCGCTGTGCGCCATTATTCACTGATTCGAGTTTATCCAGCTGTAGTTATATCTCACTAGGCATAGGCCTGGGTTCACACCTATGTGTTAGTAGACCGTCGGTGAGTTGGGCGCTGGGAGAGCCGGATGACAACTCTCCCTGCTGCCACTAAACTCCCCTGCGGCGTTAAATACTATTCCCCCTCCGAGTCGCCACAACTCGAAGGGAAGTGTAATTCGGGGTCCGGCGATAGCCACCAGGCAGTGAGCGCCGTGTGCCAGAACCACCTGCTTCGCGGTTCACACAACATTTCTGTGCAGGCCGCTGGAAGTTCAGAAATGACATGTCCCGGCTTTTCGTTGTTAGTCACATTACTAACCTACTGTATGGTGTTAGTCATTCAAAGACAGCCTGTTTTGGGAAGCGCTGCCGCCTCTTCCTGCTATCTAAAAAATGTAAGTTTACCTTGTGGCTAGCTGCTCCCATTCAATATTTTATGCATTCCGTTTTTTTCAGAAGTTAGGACTCAATTGCATAGTTGTAGCATCTATTCTGAATACAAGGTGTGTATGTTGCTACTAAGGGGCTCGGCACGCCTCTGTTAGTAATCATTCAGATGCGGCCTGGTCTTGGGATGCGCTGCCATTTCTCCCCGTTGTCGAAACAAAAAGGTGTAAACCATTTTATGACCAGCTGCTCCCAGGTTCACACTATGCTTGTTTGGTAAGTAGTTAGAGGTTAGGGTCGCTTCCTGAAGGATGGGTTCATCGCAGTGGAAGGGTCCAGTACGGAACATGCTGTATGCAAACTGTTTTGGAAGCCAACATCCTCCATTTATCTAAGTTGGTGCATCTGTTTTGAATGGAAGATGTGTATTCTACCTGTAATTACACCTATCAACACCTTTGCTGTTAGTCATGCAGATGTAGCCTGTTTTGGGAAGCGCTGCCACCTCTCCCTGCTGTATAGAAAATGATTGATACCTGTCAGGTTTTCAGCCATTCATTTATGAATGTGGTTAGTCCCATGCAAAGTTCCATTTCAGCCCATGGTGAAGTAAGTGAAGTATGGTCTGGTGGAGCAGAAATGCAGGTATCAAAGCAACAAACGTTGATTTGGGTAATACTTTTAGTAAATAACTGTACAGGGTTTATTGCAAGCTTTCGAAACGTTAAGTTTCTTCTTCAGGCATTACACAGAACTGGATAACACCTGAAGAAGATCACTTGAGCCATAAAAAACAGGTTTTGTTGGTTAGCCACTCCCCCTTTCTAATAAACTGCCATGGCAGTTTTCTGCCTTTGCAAAGACTGCTAAGAGATTGTGGGTGGGAGGTGCCTCATAGTGTGGCCTGAGCGGCTGCTTCTACCTGTGCCATGGAGCCAGCCTATCTCAGATAGGAAAGGTAAGTAGAGAGGTAATGAAGTACCAGCCACATCATGTTCCATAGAGCCACCACAGATCTTCCATGCTGCTTAAAGGGAACCTGAAGTGAGTAAAATTATTTAAAATAAACACGACGTAGCTAAAATTGAATATTACATACTAACCTCACCGTCAGTTCCTCTCAGAAGCTAGCCATTTTCTTCTTACAGTGATCCCAATATTTTGTCAGAACTGAAATATACCAGTTGCTGTCAGTTATATATCAGCAGCTGTCAGTTACAACTGAATGTGCACGGTAATGTCCATGTTTCCCGATGGCTCAAGTGGGTGATATTACAGTTTAACTGTGTGCTGACCAGAAAGCTGTTATGGGCTAATGGCCATTTTTAAAATGGAGGACGGAGAATTCCATTGATCACAGTGGACAAATGGGACGCAGGAGAGGAGAAAGAGATTGAGGAGTAGATTACACAGGAGCTAAGTATGACCTGTGTATGGTTATTTTGACTTTTTATTTTCAGTTCAGGTTCTCTTTAATAAAGTAGTCAGTAGTCAGCCATTGCTGCACTGGGTAAAAAAAAAGAGGGGGAACAATCCTAGCAAGTGTAATTCTGTCTCTTCTTCACTTTGGAATTCACAACGGAGGTCCACTTTAAGATCAGCCTTAGTTCTGCCATCAGAAAAACTTGAGCAGAGGGAATCCAGTAGTGGGAATTTTATTGATTTGGTGGGCTTGGGAATAGGACTGGCTAATGAATAGTTGAAGTTAATCACGGCGTACAGTTTCCATTTCCCAGCGGTGGGACATTTTGTTTCCTTAATTTCCCGGATTACCAGCTTTCCTACAATGCCCTGCAATATTCATCAGAGGAGAGAGGCATGCTGGGAGGAAATGAAGGGAAGAATGCTTATAGAGCAATTACAGAACACTTATGTCCCACAGAGGTGATTACTGCACAATTGATTGGCAACTAGTCCCAGAATATGTCGTCTTTTTCTCTAGAGATTTATAAGTCGACAGTCCACTCTATATTTATGTACTTTTTTATATTTTAATTTATGTAAGTTTTTTTTATATTATAATTTATTTAAAAGACAACTGTAGTGAGAAGAATATGGAGGCTGCCATATTCATTTCCTTCTAAACAATACCAGTTGCCTGGCAGCCCTGCTGATCTACTTGGATGCAGTAGTGGCTGAATCACACCAGGAACAAGCATGCAGCTAATCTTGTCAGATTTGTCAATAATGTCAGAAACAACTGATATGCTGCATGCTTGTTCAGGGTCTGTGGCTAGAAGTATTAGAGACAGAGGATCAGCAGGATAGCCAGGCAACTGGTATTGCTTAGAAGAAAAAAAATATGGCAGCCTCCATACCCCTCTCGCTTTAGTTGTCTTTTCCTACAATTTTCTCAGCGTGTTTATAGCAAACTCGATTAGTCAGAAGTGATCATATGATAACAAAAATACATAATCAATAGTGAGATGTTAGCACCTGATGATCAACTGCATGTCAGGAAGGTCAGCAGTTCCAGAGGTTTAGATTGCAGATTCAGTTGAAGTCAAGAGCTTCCCATTGGCCATGCACTGACAGCCTGAAGTACCGCTACAGGCCATCAGGTGTCATCACATGGTGGTGACGTGATGATGACTTGATATCTGACACAGGCAGCCTAGGAGGAGTCAAGGAAGGTTACTCCTTCCTTATGGACTGTATACTCCTCCCTTATGGACTGTATATCTAAACTCCCCTCCCCTATGGACTGTATATCTCATCCCCCCATACCATCCCTTACATCCTCCACACTCCTATGGACTGTATACCTATATCCTTCCCTTATTATTTCCACAACCCCCCCCCCCCCCCCTCCATGTTAATGCTTTGTTTTGCTAAATGTATTTGATCCTGCCAATAAAGTTTTTTGGATTTGGATTTGGTGATCAAGCTGGTAATTTTCTTCTTCCAGTATAAGTAGGTAGGTAGAGATGCCTTCAGTATAGGTAGCTAGGTATAGGTGCCTTCAGTATAGGTAGCTGGGGATAGGTGCCTCCAGTATAGGTAGCTAAGTATAGGTGCCATTAATATAGTTATCACTTACCTTCCTCCAGCTCCAGTGGCGGTGTATGCGGCTCGTCCTGGTCTCTTCCAGCGGGCAGTGTGCGTGCTTATATGTGGGTGGAAATGTTGTGTTCCGTGTCAAGACAGATCTGCCCCTGGCCTCTCCTATTTAGCTGTGTCTCTCTCCTCCCCTGATTGGCCGTGATCGAGACGAGCGGCCAAAATTGAATGGGACGTGGCCATGTGGCCGCAATCTACTCAGCAGGTGGTTGTGATCTACCGTTAGAACGCGATTGACCTATTGGGCACCCCTGTCATAGACCATTCCTATTGTCGAGGTTGCAAAGAAGAGCAATTTGAGCTTACCATCCCATTTTGTAAATGCATACCTGGCTGTAAATTGAAACGGAGAGAGATCATTTTTAATAGAAGTGAAATGCAAAAGGACTTGTACATCATGATCTATGCTCATGGCTATTTTTTATTTTTAATGAAAGCCGTATTTCCCTTTAAGTGTTCAATAGCTACAATGCAGTTTGACACTAAAAAAGAAAAAAGGGCAGTGAGGGATAATTTGGGCTTCCTAGCCGTGGGCCCCATAGCAGCTGCCGTGGCTTAAAGCCCCAGGCAGGCACTGATCGTTCTTCTGCACCAGCATCTGTGTATACAAGAACTTTGTGTGCTCATGACTTCTATATTTTCAGCCATTCTGAATAATTCACTTTGATTTTTACTGGCAAGCTCTTGTGCTATACTGGGTATAATTGCCTCCACTTTAGAAGTCTCGATGCTCATCTCTTTTTAGAAGCTGTAACTGTATCGTCCAACATTAGGATGAAATTTGAACAGAGAACTGTAGATGATCTGGAGTTGCTGAAACTCTGAGATGGGGCCTGTCTATGCTGAGCTCTCCTCAGGCCCCACTTTGAAAATGATTCAAGACTCGCTCGTCTCTTGTGTCGGTGCTTCCTCCAGACACTGCTAAATAACTATCAAATAAAGGAAGAGAACTTCATGGAAACAATTTCTCTCTGGACTCAAAGTTGCCGTCAGAAGGCAGCTAAATCTACTGACAGTTCTGAAGAGGGTCTTATGAATTAACTAAGGATGTTCAGACAGACGCGGTATAAAGCGGTAATCCAGATCTGTCTTGATGGAATAATGACATGGCCCCAGGGGGTCATTTCAAGGTAAACTATCCTTTTATTTTCCGCATTGAAAACCACAGCTGAAATAAAATCCTGTGATCTCGTTTCGCTGAGATGCTGGATAATTTAATGAACATGGCAGCTAGCCGTGGGGTAACAGGGCAGTCATTGCTAGGGCAAGAGTTAATTCAGGACAGTCAGTTTAGAGGAAAAAATATTTTTTGTAGCAAAGCTGAGAGGCTTTGGAGGGGTTCTCAGTTTCATGAAACGTGACCTGATTGGTGCAGCTTCTGTTAAAGGGGGAGTTTCACGAAGAACATAAGGACTACTTCAACCAGGCCCATTTTTAACCACTGGCATTCCAGGCTATTGCCTGGAGTGACATTGATCCTGGGGAGCTCTGCTGACAGTGATCAATGAGATCACCTCAGCAGCACCACCCCGCTGTGTCTCTAGGCTCTCCCCACTAGAGATGTCGCGAACCTCCGATTTTCGGTTCGCGAACAGGGTTCGCGAACTTCCGAGGAAGGTTCGGTTCGCGTAAAAGTTCGCGAACCGCAATAGACTTCAATGGGGAGGCGAACTTTGAAAAATAGAAAAAATTATGCTGGCCACAAAAGTGATGGAAAAGATGTTTCAAGGGGTCTAACACCTGGAAGGGTCATAGCGGAGTGGGATACATGCCCAAAGTCCCGGGGGAAAATCTGGATTTGACGCAAAGCAGCGTTTTAAGGGCAGAAATCACATTGAATGCTAAATTGCAGGCCTAAAGTGCTTTCAAACATCTTGCATGGGTATACATCAATTAGGGAGTGTAATTAGAGTTCTGCTTCACACTGACACACCAAACTCACTGTGTAACGCACCGCAAACAGCTGTTTGTGTAGTGACGGCCATGCTGGACTGGTGCGCACCGTGGCCAGAGTGTAGGCCGTGGCGTTTTTCAAGGCCATATGGTCGCCGGGCTGTGGTAGCTCAATGATAGAACAACAGTGACTGTCCAGCTGATCAAATTTGGTCTGACCACAATGAAGCAACGACCTTATTATCTTTTGTGTGCCACCCCCACCCGAGACACTCAAATAGCCGGCGGTCATTGCTTCATTGTGATGCGCAAGCCCCTTCACCGCGGCAAGGTAATGATCACGAAGGGGGATGGGCACATGTACATGCCTTTTGTTTTTTTGTTGCAGCCGCCCGCAGTGCAGCCAGAAAAATTAGGCAGGCATGTACACGCACCAGAAAAATTTGTGTAGCGGCCGCTGCTAGCAGCGGCCTTAAAAATTAAGGAATCCGCCTAGAGTCCTGGACCCTGTTGGTGGTGGCGGAGAAGGCAGTCAAGCGGCCTGCAGGCAGAGATGCTGTGTGTGGGGACTGACTTAGTCTTCGGTCGTGCAGTAGCCCTCCGTGATCCATTCCTCATTCATTTTGATAAAGGTCAAGTACTGAACACTGTCGTGACTTAGGCGACTTCTCTTCTCAGTAACTATGCCTCCACCTGCACTGAAGGTCCTTTCTGACAGGACGCTTGCGGCAGGGCAAGAGAGAAGTTGTATGGCAAATTGGGACAGCTCTGGCCACAGGTCAAGCCTGCCCAACCAGTAGTCCAAGGGTTCATCGTCGCTTTTCGCAGAGTCTACATCCACACTCAAGGCCAGGTAGTCGGCTACCTGCCGGTCCAGGCGTTGGTGGAGGGTGGATCCGGAAGGACTATGGCGAGGAGTTGGACTAAAGAACGTCCGCATGTCCGACATCACCCTGAGATCGCTGGAGCGTCCTGTCCTCGCCTGCGTGGACTTGGGAGGAGGTGGGTTACTGCCAGTGGTACCTTGATTGCGTTGTGCAGCCACATCACCCTTAAACGCATTGTAAAGCATCATCGACAGCTTGTTCTGCAAGTGCTGCATCCTTTCCGCCTTGTGTTGACTTGGTAACAGGTCCGCCACTTTGTGCCTGTACCGAGGGTCTAGTAGTGTGGCCACCCAGTACAGGTCATTCGTCTTGAGTTTTTTGATACGGGGGTCCCTCAACAGGCTGGACAACATGAAAGAGGACACCTGCACAAAGCTGGATGCAGACGTACTCTCCATCTCCTCTTGCTCTTCCTCAGTGACGGGATGCAACTCCTCTTCCTCCCCCCAGCCACGAACAATACCACGGGAACGTGGAGCAGCAAAAGCCCCCTGTGATGGCTGCCGCGGTTGTTCTTCTTCCGCCGCCTCTTCCTCCTCCACAGAAACACCTTCCTCATCATCACCATCATCAGAGTCTGACTCCTCTCCTTCCCCACACGACTCCTCTTCTTCCTCCTCCTCCTCCCCCCTCCTGCTGCCGTAACTCTTCTCGTTCACGCTCCTCCACAGCTGTATCCACCACTCTACGCACGGCACGCTCCAGGAAGTAGGCGTAGGGGATCAAGTCGCTGATGGCGCCCTCATCGCGACTCACCAGTTTGGTCACCTGACCTCCTCAAAGGGCTCCATGACCCTGCATGCATTTCGCATCAGTGTCCAGTTGTTGGGCCACAACATCCCCATCCTCCCAGATTGTGTCCTTGTACTGTAATGATGCAGGTACTGGGTGACGGCTTTCTCCTGGTCTAGCAGGTGAGAGAACATCAGCAGGGTGGAATTCCAGCGAGTCGGGCTATCGCAAATCAGGCGTCTCACCGGCAAGTTGTTTCTACGCTGAATGTCTGCAAAGCGTGCCATGGCCTTGTAAGAGCGCCTGAAATGCCCACACAACTTCCTGGCCTGCTTCAGGACGTCCTCTAAGCCTGGGTACTTGGACACAAATCTTTGCACGACCAGATTCAGCACATGTGCCATGCAGGGTATGTGTGTCAGCTTTCCCAAATTCAACGCAGCAATGAGATTGCTGCCGTTGTCACACACCACGTTGCCAATCTCAAGCTTGTGCGGGGTCAGCCATTGCTCCACCTGTTTGTTAAGAGCAGCCAGGAGAGCTGCTCCAGTGTGACTCTCCGCTTTCAGGCAAGACATGTCTAACACTGCGTGACACCATCGTACACCCCAGCTACACTGGGGCTGTGTAGCTGGAGAGGAGATCGTGGCACCAGCCAAGGAGGAGGAGGAGGATGACGACAGCGAAGCGGTGGTTGCAGGTGGAGAGGAGGTGGCTGGAGGCCTGCCTGCAAGCCGTGGAGGTGTGACAAGTCGGTCCACTGCGCAGCCACGTACTCGCTGCTTGCTTCCATCGGTCACCAGGTTGACCCAATGGGCTGTGTATATAATGTAGTGGCCCTGCCCGTGCTTGGCAGACCAGGCATCCGTGGTCAGGTGGACCCTTGACCCAACGCTGTGTGCCAGAGATGACACCACTTGCCTCTCAACTGCACGGTACAGTTTGGGTATGGCCTTTTGTGAAAAATAATTGCGGCCTGGTATCTTCCACTGCGGTGTACCAATGGCCACAAACTTACGGAAAGCCTCCGACTCCACCAGCTTGTATGGTAATAGCTGGCAAGCTAATAGTTCCGCCACGCCAGCTGTCAGATGCCGGGCAAGTGGGTGACTGGCAGACATTTGCTTCTTACGCTCAAATACTTCCTTCACGGACAGCTGGGTACTGCTGTGGGCAGAGGAGAAGGAACCGCTGAAGGGAAGAGGCGGTGTGGAGGAGGGTGGCTGTGAAGGTGCAAGGGAGAAAGTGGATGAAGACGATGCACCTGAAGGAGGAAGAGGAGAAGGAGGGTGGCGTGTCTTTTGAGGGGTGCTGCTTTTCCTCAGGTGTTCTTGCCATAGGGTTCACTGAACAGTAAAGGTACTTAGATGCAGTGAGCTGGTTTCACTGAACACAACAGGTAGTTAGATGCAGTGAGCTGGGTTCACTGAACAGTAAAGGTACTTAAGATGCAGTGAGGTGGGTTCTCACTCAACACAACAGGTAGTTAGATGCAGTGAGGTGGCCAGGTGGGTTCTCACTCAACACAACAGGTAGTTAGATGCAGTGAGCTGGGTTCACTCAACACAATGCTAGGTATATGCAGTGATGAGGTGGGTTAAGTAAACACAACAGGTACTGGGTAGTTAGATGCAGTGAGCTGGGTTCACTGAACAGTAAAGGTACTTAAGATGCAGTGAGGTGGGTTCTCACTCAACACAACAGGTAGTTAGATGCAGTGAGCTGGGTTCACTGAACACAACAGGTAGTTAGATGCAGTGAGCTGGGTTCACTGAACAGTAAAGGTACTTAAGATGCAGTGAGGTGGGTTCTCACTCAACACAACAGGTAGTTAGATGCAGTGAGGTGGCCAGGTGAGTTCTCACTCAACACAACAGGTAGTTAGATGCAGTGAGCTGGGTTCACTCAACACAATGCTAGGTATATGCAGTGATGAGGTGGGTTAAGTAAACACAACAGGTACTGGGTAGTTAGATGCAGTGAGCTGGGTTCACTGAACAGTAAAGGTACTTAAGATGCAGTGAGGTGTGTTCTCACTCAACACAACAGGTAGTTAGATGCAGTGAGCTGGGTTCACTGAACACAACAGGTAGTTAGATGCAGTGAGCTGGGTTCACTGAACAGTAAAGGTACTTAAGATGCAGTGAGGTGGGTTCTCACTCAACACAACAGGTAGTTAGATGCAGTGAGGTGGCCAGGTGGGTTCTCACTCAACACAACAGGTAGTTAGATGCAGTGAGCTGGGTTCACTCAACACAACGCTAGGTATATGCAGTGATGAGGTGGGTTAAGTAAACACAACATGTACTGGGTAGTTAGATGCAGTGAGCTGGGTTCACTGAACAGTAAAGGTACTTAAGATGCAGTGAGGTGGGTTCTCACTCAACACAACAGGTAGTTAGATGCAGTGAGCTGGTTTCACTGAACACAACAGGTAGTTAGATGCAGTGAGCTGGGTTCACTGAACAGTAAAGGTACTTAAGATGCAGTGAGGTGGGTTCTCACTCAACACAACAGGTAGTTAGATGCAGTGGGGTGGCCAGGTGGGTTCTCACTCAACACAACAGGTAGTTAGATGCAGTGAGCTGGGTTCACTCAACACAACGCTAGGTATATGCAGTGATGAGGTGGGTTAAGTAAACACAACAGGTACTGGGTATTTAGATGCAGTGAGCTGGGTTCACTCAACACAAAGCTAGGTATATGCAGTGATGATGACGAGGTGGGTTAAGTAAACACAACAGGTACTGGGGTATATGCAGTACTGGGTAGTACAATGTGCAGCTCCCTGTCACACACACAGGTAGTCACTGAATGTGCTGGGCTGCTGGCAGTGCCACACACACACACTATGAATTAGCAAGACTGTGCATGCAACAAAAGTGTCAGTTTGACACACAGAAAAAAAAAATTATGTACAGGATGAGCTCTGAAAAGAGCTGTTGCTGGGTGCTTTAAAAGCAATAATAATCAGTCTGGACAGGAGCAAGCAAAGCAGCCTAGAAACTAACTAATCTGTCCCTAGGAGAAAAAGTCTGCAGCAGCTGTCCCTATCTTCTCTCTAGCAGGCACACGAGTGAGGCTAATGGCCGCCGGACCCTGCCTTATAAGGGGGGGGGGGGTGGCAGGGCTTAGTGTAGCCTGAATGGCTACAATATGCCTGCTGACTGTGATGCAGAGGGTCAAAGTTGACCCTCATAGTGCATTATGGGGCGAATCGAACTTCCGCAAAAGTTCGCCTGATGCAGGCGAACGCGAACCCCCTAAGTACGCCTGGAACCGTTCGCCGGCGAACCGTTCACTACATCTCTACTCCCCACTCCCCCTCCTTTATATTCTGGCCATAGTGCTGTCCACCCTGCCGCCTGAATTAGCCTCGCCCCTGCATACATAACTCTGCTCCTTGGGTTTAGCCCCGCCCCTTTCCATCCACGGTTGTACACTAACCCACTTCTCTGACACGGCGCCAAGCTCTCTGGGTCATGCAAGCCACAGACACAGTACCTCTGCATTCTGCTACCAGCAGGAGAAGAATATAGCAACATTGCAGCACATAAAGAGTGGTGTGCGTAGTTCCTATTGCCCCGTCTCCTTTTGATAGATATTAAATAATGGCTAAAACACTAGCTACTAGACAGGGGCTTGAACTCTGCGGGCCCCCCGACAAAACGGAGCTTGGCGGGTCCCCTGCAAACCCCAGTCCCCTACCCAAGATTAAAATTCTGGTTATAGCAACCCCCAGGGGCTGCCTTAGGCACGTGCACAGGGCCACCATTCCCAGGGGGGGCCACCACATGGGCATCAATTCACTAAGCAGTTTAGACTAGTCTACTGATGGTTTTAGTCTACTGATGGTTTGGTGTAAACCAGCAATCAGTGACATCAAAACGGAATTCTCTAATAATCACGGAATGTTTTATACCTGTTTTTAGACTTGGTCTAAAACATTCGGCAATTAGGTCAAATTACCTTACGAGGTCTAAAGATATGAGTAGCTATGACTGACATCCTTCTCCTCTGACGAGCTCTGCTCTGCATACAATTAAACTCCTGCATAATTAATTCAAAAAGCTCCGTCCTCACGTCTAAAATACCTCACAGAAGTACTTTACCGACAGAAATCAGCTGGTCTAATCTCTGTCAGAAAAAGTGGGCGTGGTTACTCCTTGTTTGCCTTTGTGAATTGAGTAATTACTGAATGTTCCTTTTGTGAATGTGAATTCCCTTTTCATGTGACTGATTTACACCAAACCATCAGTAGACTAAAACCATCAGTAGACTAGTCTAAACTGCTTAGTGAATTGAGGCCATGCTCTCACCGAGGACCGACCTGGTCACTATGGCTGCACGCACCACTGCCAGTGCCTCACATCACTGCAGCACATCAGGTCATGGTGACACCGAGTCTGTCTGCTGTGCCAGCACTGTCTACAACCCAGTAGCCAGGAAGTTTTTACCTCGGCAATTTCATTGGCTCCTGACCCCATGATTGTTTTGAGCCAATCACATCAATCACTACTCTTAAAAGGGCTTGTCTTAAAGCAGTTGGGTGCACAAGGGGTTAAAGATAACCCTTTTATTTTTTGGACTTAAAGTGGAAACTGTTTATCCTGATATCCCCTGACTTATTCACGTAGATGAGTCAAGCAGCTGGCTAGGGAATCTGTGTTAAAGCATCTGCAGCTGTTAACTTGGGAAGGCCAAAATAATCTTCCAAAATGGTATAAATTACAAAAGTTGTTCCTATTTAGTGTGCACATCAATGGCACTTCATGGAGTTCTCTTATAAGGCCAGAATGACCTTAGTAAATTGGGGCCAGTGTTTTAGTACATAGAAAAAACACATTGACAGTCCTCAGGGAAATGTGGCCAAAGTGATCCAGCAACTGGGCATGTTTCATCTAAAGATATAATCCAAAGATAATATAGTAAACCTGGGAAGTTATTTTGGGGGGGGAAAAAAGAAAAAAAACAATATTTACCTCGGGAGGGTGAAGCCTCTGAATCAAAAAGAGGCTTCCTCTATCGTCCTCACCAAGCCCATTCCAGCGCTGGGACTCCCAAAGAGTGGCCTCCCTGGGCAGGTGACTAGCACCGCCCCACTCAGGCTCTGGCCGAAATATCCAAGCCCTGTCGGGTCTGTGCTACTGGTCAGGCGCAAATTCTGAAAAAAGACAGAGCAGGATAGTGCTGTTGTTGGATGAAAATGGTGAGCTTCTAAGAGGAACTGACGGCGGGGTAAGCATGTAATATTCATTTGCAGGTACATCATGTGTTTATTTTAAATAATTTTACTCAGTTCAGGTTCCCTTTAAGTCTGGCATTATCAAAAGACAAGAAATACTCCAGATAATATTGTTCTGTAGAATAACAGTTTCATGGGGCTGCTAAACTGCTTTTCAAAAACGTTGAAACTTACTTTGCTTGAAGAGCTTATGATTTAAAAATATTACCCTAAAGGGTTATTTCTGCCTCTGTGGTCTCCTAAGAGGATAGCGTTTGTACAGCCAGTTTTATGCAGTGAATCAGCTCTATTAACATGAAAACCTCTTCACCTTCACTTTAGTAGTCAACAGTAAAAAAAAAGGTCATTATCTTCTGAAAACAGTTTGGGCCAATAAAAGATATCTGTGAAATTGTTTTTGAAAGGGTAGCTCGGCCACACTTTTTTTTATTAGTAAAAGTGCTTCTGAATTTGGGATCACTTTAATGCTGCAGAGAGAAGACAGAAGAGACACATGAAATCTATTCAAAGATAGATTTCCTGGGTGTCCAAACTTTTTAGGCTTCACCATTCTTGAGAGTGCGCGGGGGCCAGGCCTGGCCCTAGACTTTTTGCCGCCTGAGGCAAGCTTTAAGCAACCCCGCCCCCCCCAAGCCGTAGGTGTGAGGGGCCGCCGGAGCTGGAGGGGATAGTGGGCAGGAAGGGTGTATTGGGCCTAGCGGCGGGGAGGGGGGTCGGACCCCCCCTCCCTCGCCTGGGTCCCCCGTCCTCCGCTCCCCTCCAGCTTTAAAAGATGCGTGGCTGGCTTGCTGGTTGGCTGCAGCTGTAAGAGGCGGGGATCACTTAGGGTTAGGCACCTCCAGGGGGGTGGTTAGGTTTAGGCACCACCAGGGGGGTCTAAGGGTAGGAGTAGGTACAGGGAGGGTTCTGTGTGAGAGTAGGGTTAGGTATAGTTTTAGTAAAATTCTTATTAATCTTTTATAAAACGTTATTATACATTTCACTTTTTACACAATATTTTTTTAAAAAACATTATTTTTAAACGAAAAACAGCACAATATTTTTTTTAAACCATTATTAATGCTTATCACAGGGGGGTCTTAGGTTTAGACACCACCAGGGGGTCTTAGGGTTAGGCACCACTAGGGGGGTCTTAGGGTTAGGCACCACCAGGGGGGTCTTAGGTTTAGGCACCATCAGGGGGGTCTTAGGTTTAGGCACCACCAGGGGATTCTTAGGTTTAGGCACCACCAGAGGGGTCTTTAGGCACCACCAGGGGGGTCTTAGGTTTAGGCACCACCTGGGGGGTCTTAGGTTTAGGCACTAGCAGGGGGGTTTAGGGTTAGGCACCACCAGGGGGGATTTAGGGTTAGGCACCACCAGGGGAGTCTTAGGTTTAGGCACCACCAGGGGGGTTTTAGGGTTAGGCACCTCGAGGGGGGTGGTTAGGTTTTGGCACCACCAGGGGGATCTAGGGGTTAGGAGTAGGTACAGGGAGGGTTCTGTGTGAGAGTAGGGTTAGGTATAGTTTTAGTAAAATTCTTATTAATCTTTTATAAAACGTTATTATACATTTCACTTTTTAAACAGGGAAGATTAACATTTTTACAATTGCCAATTTCATACACATTATTTAATGATTTATAACTTTATAAAACATTATTTTTAAACGAAATATAGCACATTTTTTTGTAAACGTTATTCATGCTTATCGTTTAAAACCCTGCGCCCTTTTTTCCCGACGCCCTTTTTTAACGTACGCCAGGGCCCTTCCCCTGATACAGGGCCCCCTCTAGACCAGGTGTGGTTTTGGCCACAGCTACCCTTGGGCAGATGGGCACTCTGGCCATGGGGGGAAGGGGGGGGGGGGTTGGTTGGAGGGTATGGCTAATGATGAGCACAAACTTCACATAGTTGCAATTTTACATTGTTATTCCCAATTATGATGTAAATTCGTAATGCGGAATTTTGGGGAAAAAAAATCTTAATTAATTTAGTTTGTAAAAGTAATCAGGAACTGTAATTTAGTGTAATTTTGTGCCACCTTTAGCGGTTAATAGCAAACCAAAATTCCTATGTATGTAAAGGAGAATAGTGGGAACAAAACAAAATTTTTTTTTCAAAAAGACCTTGTAGTTTTTTGAGGAAATCGATTTTAAAAATGCAATGGAAACATGGGGCCATATGCAATTCACTTTTACACCTGAGTTTTCTCCTAGGAGATCATTTTTCATCTTCGATTTAAAATAATTTTCCAGCACTTGTCCACTAGAAAAGTACCAAAAAGTAGGTGAAAAAGTACTCTCAAAATTATTTTGAGTATTTTCTTGCTTTCTGGTGGCTTAAAAGGCATTTTATTTACAAATTTAAAAATGCCACCTAGGAGAAAAGTCAGGAGAAAAAGTTAATTGCATATGGGCCATGGTCTTCAACCCATTCGCGTTCTGTCGTTTTCACTTGAGAAATGTTCACCTCCCATTCATTAGCCTATAACTTTATCACTACTTATCACAATGAACTGATCTATATCTTGTTTTTTCCGCCACCAATTAGGCTTTCTTTGGGGGGTACATTTTGCTAAGAGCCACTTTACTGTAAATGTATTTTAACAGTAAGAATAAGAAAAAAACTGAAGCAATTCATTATTTCTCAGTTTTCAGCCATTATAGTTTTAAAATAATACATGCCTCCATAATTAAAACTCACGTATTGTATTTGCCCATATGTCCCGGTTATTACACCATTAAAATTATGTCCCTATCACAATGTATGGCGACAATATTTTATTTGGAAATAAAGGTGTATTTTTTCCGTTTTGCATCTATCACTATTTACAAGTTTAAAATAAAAAAAATAGAAGTATTTCATCTTTACATTGATATTTAAAAAGTTTAGACCCTTATGTAAATATTTACATGCTTTTTTTTTATTGTAATGTTTTTTTTTTTTATATTAAACATTTTATTTGGGTAGTTTTGGGAGGGTGGTTGGGTGAACATCTAGATGTTCGGGTTCGGGCCGAACAGGCCGAACATGGCCGCGATGTTCGGGTGTTCGAGCCGAACTCCGAACATAATGGAAGTCAATGGGGACCCGAACTTTCGTGTTTTTAAAAGCCTCCTTACATGCTACATACCCCAAATTTACAGGGTATGTGCACCTTGGGAGTGGGTACAAGAGGAAAAAAAATTTAGCAAAAAGAGCTTATAGTTTTTGAGAAAATCGATTTTAAAGTTTCAAAGGGAAAACTGTCTTTTAAATGCGGGAAATGTCTGTTTTCTTTGCACAGGTAACATGCTTTTTGTCGGCATGCAGTCATAAATGTAATACAGATGAGAGGTTCCAGGAAAATGGACCGGTAACGCTAACCCAGCAGCAGCACACGTGATGGAACAGGAGGAGGGCGGCGCAGGAGGAGAAGGCCACGCTTTGAGACACAACAACCCAGGCCTTGCATGCAGACAAGAAGCGTGCGGATAGCAATTTGCTTTTTGTCGGCATGCAGTCATAAATGTAATACAGATGAGAGGTTCCAGGAAAAGGGACCGGTAACGCTAACTCAGCAGCAGCACACGTGATGGAACAGGAGGAGGGCAGCGCAGGAGGAGAAGGCCACGCTTTGAGACACAACAACCCAGGCCTTGCATGAGGACAAGAAGCGTGCAGATAGCAATTTGCTTTTTGTCGGCATGCAGTCATAAATGTAATACAGATGAGAGGTTCCAGGAAAAGGGACCGGTAACGCTAACCCAGCAGCAGCACACGTGATGGAACAGGAGGAGGCGCAGGAGGAGAAGGCCACGGTTTGAGACACAACAACCCAGGCCTTGCATGAGGACAAGAAGCGTGCGGATAGCAATTTGCTTTTTGTCGGCATGCAGTCATCAATGTAATACAGATGAGAGGTTCCAGGAAAAGGGACCGGTAACGCTAACCCAGCAGCAGCACACGTGATGGAACAGGAGGAGGCGCAGGAGGAGAAGGCCACGCTTTGAGACACAACAACCCAGGCCTTGCATGAGGACAAGAAGCGTGCGGATAGCAATTTGCTTTTTGTCGGCATGCAGTCATAAATGTAATACAGATATGAGGTTCCGTAAAAAGGGTCCGGCAACGCTAACCCAGCAGCAGCACACGTGATGGAACAGGAGGAGACGCAGGAGGAGAAGGCCACGCTTTGAGACACAACAACCCAGGCCTTGCATGCGGACAAGAAGCGTGCGGATAGCAATTTGCTTTTTGTCGGCATGCAGTCATAAATGTAATACAGATGAGAGGTTCCGTAAAAAGGGCCTGGCAACGCTAACCCAGCAGCAGCACACGTGATGGAACAGGAGGAGGCGCAGGAGGAGAAGGCCATGCTTTGAGACACAACAACCCAGGCCTTGCATGCGGACAAGAAGCGTGCGGATAGCAATTTGCTTTTTGTTGGCATGCAGTCATAAATGTAATACAGATGAGAGGTTCCAGGAAAAGGGACCGGTAACGCTAACTCAGCAGCAGCACACGTGATGGAACAGGAGGAGGGCAGCGCAGGAGGAGAAGGCCACGCTTTGAGACACAACAACCCAGGCCTTGCATGAGGACAAGAAGCGTGCAGATAGCAATTTGCTTTTTGTCGGCATGCAGTCATAAATGTAATACAGATGAGAGGTTCCAGGAAAAGGGACCGGTAACGCTAACCCAGCAGCAGCACACGTGATGGAACAGGAGGAGGCGCAGGAGGAGAAGGCCACGGTTTGAGACACAACAACCCAGGCCTTGCATGAGGACAAGAAGCGTGCGGATAGCAATTTGCTTTTTGTCGGCATGCAGTCATCAATGTAATACAGATGAGAGGTTCCAGGAAAAGGGACCGGTAACGCTAACCCAGCAGCAGCACACGTGATGGAACAGGAGGAGGCGCAGGAGGAGAAGGCCACGCTTTGAGACACAACAACCCAGGCCTTGCATGAGGACAAGAAGCGTGCGGATAGCAATTTGCTTTTTGTCGGCATGCAGTCATAAATGTAATACAGATATGAGGTTCCGTAAAAAGGGTCCGGCAACGCTAACCCAGCAGCAGCACACGTGATGGAACAGGAGGAGACGCAGGAGGAGAAGGCCACGCTTTGAGACACAACAACCCAGGCCTTGCATGCGGACAAGAAGCGTGCGGATAGCAATTTGCTTTTTGTCGGCATGCAGTCATAAATGTAATACAGATGAGAGGTTCCGTAAAAAGGGCCTGGCAACGCTAACCCAGCAGCAGCACACGTGATGGAACAGGAGGAGGCGCAGGAGGAGAAGGCCATGCTTTGAGACACAACAACCCAGGCCTTGCATGCGGACAAGAAGCGTGCGGATAGCAATTTGCTTTTTGTTGGCATGCAGTCATAAATGTAATACAGATAAGAGGTTCCGTAAAAAGGGACCGGCAACGCTAACCCAGCAGCAGCACACGTGATGGAACAGGAGGAGGCGCAGGAGGAGAAGGCCATGCTTTGAGACACAACAACCCAGGCCTTGCATGCGGACAAGAAGCACGCGGATAGCAATTTGCTTTTTGTCGCCATGCAGTCATAAATGTAATACAGATGAGAGGTTCAATAAACAGGGACAGGAAACGCTAACCCATCACAGATGTTCATTGTTCATGTTACTTGGTTGGGGTCCGGGAGTGTTGCGTAGTCGTTTCCAATCCAGGATTGATTCATTTTAATTTGAGTCAGACGGTCTGCATTTTCTGTGGAGAGGCGGATACGCCGATCTGTGACGATGCCTCCAACAGCACTGAAACAGCTTTCCGACATAACGCTGGCTGCCGGGCAAGCCAGCACCTCTACTGCGTACATTGCCAGTTCGTGCCAGGTGTCTAGCTTCGATACCCAATAGTTGAAGGGTGCAGATGGATTGTTCAACACAGCTACGCCATCTGACATGTAGTCCTTGACCATCTTCTCCAGGCGATCGGTGTTGGACATGGATCTGCACGCTTGCTGTTCTGTGGGCTGCTGCATGGGTGTCAGAAAATTTTCCCACTCCAAGGACACTGCCGATACCATTCCCTTTTGGGCACTAGCTGCGGCTTGTGTTGTTTGCTGCCCTCCTGGTCGTCCTGGGTTTGCGGAAGTCAGTCTGTCGGCGTACAACTGGCTAGAGGAGGGGGAGGATGTCAATCTCCTCTCTAAAGTCTCCACAAGGGCCTGCTGGTATTCTTCCATTTTGACCTGTCTGACTCTTTCTTCAAGCAGTTTTGGAACATTGTGTTTGTCCCGTGGATCAAGAAGGGTATAAACCCAGTAATTGGTGTTGTCCAGAATGCGCACAATGCGTGGGTCGCGTTCAATGCAGTCTAGCATGAATTGAGCCATGTGTGCCAGAGTCCTGCCAGAATCCTCATCATCCTCTTGTGAGCGTTGTGATAGTTGTTGTGATGCATCATAGTCGTCACCTTCTTCCTGGTCTGCTTCTGCTGACCATTCACGCTGAATTGTGGAAGTCCAACGTGCACCGCCCTGGCCCTCGTCAGTGGTGGCATGAAATTCCTGCTCCAACTCCAGCTGTTCATCCTCCTCTTCTTCGTCATAGCTGCTGGGGCCAGCGTTTCCTAAAGCAGATGGCCTGATGTTGGTATCATCACGCTGATCGTTTTCTCCTTCAGATTCCCCCAGTTGCATCATGACAGCTGTTTCCTTGATTTTCAACATTGACTTCTTCAGTAAACACAGCAGTGGTATGGTAATGCTGACTGAAGAGTTGTCACTGCTCACAAGCAACGTGGATTGCTCAAAATTTTGGAGGACTTGGCAGAGGTCCAACATGTTGGCCCAATCGGATCCACAGAAGCTTGGCAGCTGTCCGGATGCGCCTCGGTACTGCGCCGTCATGTACTGGACCACTGCACTCTTCTGCTCGCAAAAGCGGGCTAGCATGTGCAGCGTAGAATTCCAGCGCGTAGGGACATCACACAGCAAGCGATGGTGGGGGAGATTGAAGCGCTCCTGCATCTTGGCGAGTGCCCCCGAAGCAGTACTGGAATTTCTGCAATGTTTGGCCACTCGTCGCACCTTCAACAGAAGATCGGCCACGCCTGGGTATGTCCTCAGGAACCGCTGAACTACTAGGTTCATCACGTGCGCCAGGCAAGGGATGTGTGTCAGCTTAGCCAACCTTAAAGCGCGAATGAGATTACTCCCATTATCACACACAACCATGCCTGGTTTCAGGTCCAGCGGTGCCAGCCACAAATCCGTCTGTTCCTTTATTCCCCTCCAAATTTCCTCCCCTGTGTGCTGCTTATCCCCAAGGCAGATCAGCTTCAGCAATGCTTGCTGACACATGCCAACAGCTGTGCTGCACTGCTTCCACGATCCTACTGCTGCTGGGTTAGCGTTTCCAGATGAGGTACAGCTTTGAGATGCGTTGGAGGAGAAGGAGTCAGAGAGGTAGGTGCTGCTGTTGTTATCCAGTGGGAGGGACGGCGGTGCAGCTGTTTGCGGCGTGGGCAACACCCGCGCCGTAGCAGGTGAGGAATCGCTGCCAGGCTCCACAAGGTTCACCCAATGCGCGGTAAGGGAGATGTATTCACCCTGGCCGAACGCACTCGTCCAGGTGTCAGTGGTGAGGTGAACCTTGCAGGCAACGGCATTCTTCAAGCTTCGGGTTATTTTGCTGACCACGTGCTCATGCAACTCAGGCACTGCAGAGCGCGCAAAGTGGTAGCGGCTGGGAACCACGTAACGTGGGATGGCCACTGACATCATGCCCTTGAAGCTGTTTGTCTCCACCACTCGATATGGCAGCATTTCGCAGGCCAGAAGCTTGGCTATGCTGGCTGTTAGTACCACGGCCCGGGGGTCATTTGCTGGCAATTTCCTCTTGCGCTCAAACATCTCCGAGACAGACAACTGAACCGTAGGGCTGCACACTGAAGGGCTGTTGGTTGTTGTGTTTGATGAAGACTGGGAGACCTCAAGAGCACTATTCCGGAAAGTGACAGTGTCAACGTCGTCTGATGTTTGTGAATGTTGTTGTGAACCACGCAATGGCTGGGCTACTGCTGCTGCTGAGGAGGGTCTGGTGGTGAGTCTGGTGACCCCAAGGGAGGCAGTGTTGCTGGTACCCTGTCCTGGCGCCCACAGAGTGGGATGTTTGGATACCATGTGGCGGGTCATGCTGGTGGTGGAGAGGTTGTTAATATTTTTCCCCCTGCTCAGGCGGGTCTTGCACACCTTGCAAATCACCATGGTACCATCCTCACTGCAGTCTTCAAAGAAAGGCCAGACTTTGGAGCACCTGCTTTGCTGGCGATTTCTGTTTGCGCCTCTTTTGCGTCTCACTTGAACTTCCACGCTTGTGGTGCCTGAAATTTCGCGCCGCCTACCTTGTGGCACAAGGCGAACTCGTGCAGCAGTGGGTTCTTCAACAGACTCATCTGTGCTGCTGCTACGACGGCGATGTTCTCCTTCACATACAAAATCTGGGTCTCTGTCAAAATTGTCCATACCCTCCTCCTCTTCCATCTCCTCAAACTCGTCATATGTGATTGTGGGCCGCCGCCGTGGAGTAGAGCTCCCCAGAACAACCTGTGCGCAGCTCACTCCAACGTCGTCTTCCAGATCTTCTCGGCCGACCTCCTGCAATTGAAACCCCTCCTGCCCAACTTGCTCTGGGATTTGGGTTTCAAAGTCCTCGGACTCGCCTTGCATTTCAGTGCGCGGTGCATTTCAAACACTAAATGGTTGTGAATCCGGGCACAAATTTTCTGGCTGTTCCATTGACCTTTGAAAGGTGGAAGTTTGTTGGGCTGGGAATAGCTCCTGCGAATACCCCATTGTGTCCTAAGGAAATTCTTCGGACTGGTTATTTGGCAGTTGTGTGCGTGGTGTCGCTGCCGGTTGTGTCAGCTTTGTGCCCACTGGCTCCTTGTAACTGGCTGAGGACTCGGACCTCGTGCGTGATGTGCTGGTGCTGCTTAACCCACTGCTGGACGCTTGAGAGGTCATCCAATTAATTATCTGGTCCTGTTCTTTTGGATTTGTGAGGGTTGATTTCCTGGACAACATGGGCGGTATTGAGTGGGTTTTCTTCGGTGCTCCACTGTGGCCTGTACGTGAACCGTCAGGGGAAACACCTCTTCCCTTGCCCCTCCCTCTTTCACAGGATTTCTTCTTCATTTCACTTATCCTTAAAGTACACGCTGACTGGCAGCAGTACAGTGGCAGTACAGAAATGCTATACAGTGGCGGGTGAGCGGTGTACTACTGTTCCCAGCAGAGACACAGAGTGGCAGTAAACACAATGCTATACAGTGGTGGCTGAGCGGTGTACTACTGTTCCCAGCAGCGACACAGAGCACAATGCTATACAGTGGTGGGTGAGCGGTGTACTACTGTTCCCAGCAGAGACACAGAGCACAATGCTATACAGTGGTGGGTGAGCGGTGTACTACTGTTCCCAGCAGAGACACAGAGTGGCAGTAAACACAATGCTATACAGTGGAGGCTGAGCGGTGTACTACTGTTCCCAGCAGCGACACAGAGCACAATGCTATACAGTGGTGGGTGAGCGGTGTACTACTGTTCCCAGCAGAGACACAGAGTGGCAGTAAACACAATGCTATACAGTGGAGGCTGAGCGGTGTACTACTATTCCCAGCAGCAACACAGAGCACAATGCTATACAGGGTGAGCGGTGTACTACTGTTCCCAGCAGAGACACAGAGTGGCAGTAAACACAATGCTATATAGTGTGGGTGAGCGGTGTACTACTGTTCCCAGCAGCGACATGACTGGGGGGACCCTGGCTAGCCTGGCTGGAGAGAGAACTACCCTGCCTGCCTACCCAAAGCTAAACCCACAGACAAATGGCGAAGAAATGACGGGTATTCATTTACCCAAACCACGTCACCCGTTCGGCCAATCAGAGCGCGTTCGGGTCCGAACCACGTGACCCGTTCGGCCAATCACAGCACTAGCCGAACGTTCGGCCATGCGCTCTTAGTTCGGCCGAACACCGTCAGGTGTTTGGTCGAACTCGAACATCACCCGAACAGGGTGATGTTCTGCAGAACCCGAACAGTGGCGAACACTGTTCGCCCAACACTAGTGGGATGTAAACATGTGATTTATAATGTAAATGTGTGTTTGAATTTAATTTTCTTTACTTTTAGTTATAGTTTTACTTTTTGGCCACAAGATGGCGGCCATGAGTTTGTTTACATGACGTCACTCTAAGCGTAACACACGCTTAGAGCGACGTATGGGGTATGTTACAGCCAGAAAAAGCGAAGCTTCCGAGAGAAGCTGTCGCTTTTTCAGCAGGGGAGAGGAATCAGTGATCCGGCACCATAGCCCGATACATTGATTGCCTGGCTATCGAACCGCGGGCCGGGAGCCCGCGTGCACGCGCACGATCGGCCGCGGGAGAGCGCGGTAGAGCGCATGGTTCCTGGACGTAGTTTCTACATCCAGGAACCAAAATAGGTTAACCACTTCACAACTGATGGGTTTTACCCCTTGAGCACCAGAGCACCAATGCAATTTTCACCTTTCAGTGCTCCTTCCATTCATTGGTCTATAACTTTATTATTACTTATCGCAATGAAATGAACTATATCTTGTTTTTTTCGCCACCAATTAGGCTTTCTTTAGGGGACATTATGCCAAGAATTATTTTATTCTAAATGTGTTTTAATGGAAAAATAGGAAAAAAATCAATCTTTTTCAGTTTTCGGCCATTATAGTTTTTAAATAATGCATGCTACTGTAATTAAAACCCAAGAAATGTATTTGCCCATTTGTCCCGGTTATAAAACCAGTTAAATTATGTCCCTATCACAATGTTTGGCGCCAATATTTTATTTGGAAATAAAGGTGCATGTTTTTCAGTTTTGCGTCCATCCCTAATTACAAGCCCATAGTTTATAAAGTAACAGTGTTATACCCTCTTGACATAAATATTTAAAAAGTTCAGTCCCTAAGGGAACTATTTATGTATTTTTTTTAATTGTAATTTTTATTTTTTTATTACAAAAAAAATAAATTGGGGAGTGTGGGAGGTAATGAGTTAATGTTTAGTGTAAAACTATTGTATTTTTATATGAAAAATGCTTTAGGGTGTAGTTTTACTATTTGGTTTGCATGCAAAGTATATTATACTAGACACTTGCGCCACGGTGAGGCAAACCTCCGGGCAAGTGACCTAACCTAAATTTAAAACCTTGGGAGCAGCTAAGCAAAAAAAGTGTAACTTACATGTTGTTGAACAGCGAGGAGAACGCCAGCGCATACTACTAAGGCTGCTTCTGAAAGGACCACCAGCTCATGTGTGCAGCACCTAAATAGACTTTCTGCACACTTCGCATTCAATTCAGATGCAGCCTTAGTGGTATGCGCTGGCGTTCTCCTCGCTGTTCAACAAAATGTAAGTTACACATTTTTTTTTTGCTTAGCTGCTCCCAAGGTTTTAAATTTAGGTTAGGTCACTTGCCCGGAGTTTTACCTCACCATGGCGCAAGTGTCTAGTATAATATACTTTGCATGCAAACCATATTGGAAGCTAAAGTTCCTCCTAGTTTAACAAATGTTAGCACTTGTCATGGATGCAGGGCATGCATTTTTCAGTCTGGCAGAGGCGGTGTTTGTATGCCTGTGCGATTAACCATTCAATTGCAACATGTGTTTGGGGATGCGCAGCCTTTCCCCCCACCTTTTCTTAAAATCAATTGAATGTCCAGATCGTAATTACATTTGACCGTAATTGTGAAAATGTATCCCGAATTTCAGGTAATCGTAATAAGCTTATTATGATCATCACTAGGTATGGCGACTGGAGAAAGAGCTTAAAGAAAACCTGTACTGAAAATTAAAAGTCAAAATAAACATACACAAGTCATACTTGCCTCCTGTGTAGTCTACTCCTCAATCTATTTTTCCTCTCCTGCGTCCTATTTCTCCACTGAGATCAATGGAATTCTCCGTCCTCCATTTTGAAAATGGCCATTACACCATAACAGCTTTCTGGTCAGCACACAGTTAAACTGTAACATCGCCCACTTGAGCCATGGGGAAACATGGACACATCAGTTCTCCTCTCAGCTGTAACTGACAGCAACTGATATATAACTGACAGCAACTGATATATTTCAGTTCTGACAAAATGTTGCCAGAACTGGAAGGGATCACTGTAAGAAGAAAATGGTGAGTTTCTGAGAGGAACTGATGGCAAGGTAACTATGTAATGTTCATTTGAAGTTACCTCATGTGTTTATTTTAAATCATTTTACTCAGTACAGGTTCTCTTTAATGTGCGTGTGTTTGTTGGCCATCAATGTTTTGTTTGGGGCCTTCATGAATTTTCAGGTATCACCTTGCTAGAGAGGACTGATATTTTTTCAAACGCTGAAATGCAAATTTCATAAGTATGTGTCCATTTTAGCCGCTCTTGTGTCAAGTGAGCGGCAGAATATTATGGCAGGTGGACAGTTTAGCAGTAGACGGGTTGGCAGAGCCGCGTCTGTACAGTTTCTAGATTCAGCTTTGCTGATGAATTAATCCCACAGAGCCATTTCCACTTTCATCTAATCATTCAGAAGAAATAACAGCACAATTGAAATCCATTTTACTCTTCTGCAGCTAATGACTCGCGGTGATATATTTTTCATGGGCTAGTGAACTTTCCTAAATATAAAAAGCCGTCATCTGGTTTCCAGTGAGTCAGACACGGGATAATGCCAACTTCTACAGCCTCGGAATAGCTCTGTTCTGCAAGAAACTCTCAAAAGCAGAGTGAATTAACTCTAGGCAATGGCTTAATGCAAAGACGAAATATGATAGATGTGTGAGTCAGGGGTGCAACTAGGGTGGAGTAGTCCCTGTGACTGCAGGGGGACCCAGAGGTGTGTGTGTGTTTGGGGGGGGGGCACACAACTAGTATCCTTCTCTTTTTCTGATACTCCACACTAGGTGTTTTTGTGGCTACATATGTTATGGGTGTGAAAGCCACACTTGTTTTATGAGCCTTGTAAGGTGGGCCCCCAGGCTGTGAGGTTTAACAAAAAGAGACAAAGGAAGGGATGTGAACATTAACTAGTTCACCACTGAGGGGTTTTTCCCCTTATGGACCAGATCAATTTTCACATTTCAGGGCTCCTCTCTTTCATTTGCCAATAACTTTATCACTATTTATCATGGACGGACTGACAACTCATGGGGCCCCCGGGCAATAGGAGATTATTGGGCCCTGAACACCCGCAATCCACACCCGCTTGCATGGCGGAGGCATAGGTGTCTCCAATGTAGGTAGCCAGTACAGCTGCCCCCAGTATAGGTTAGATAGGTAGGTGCCTCCAGTATAGGTTAGATAGGTAGGTGCCTGCAGTATGGGTTAGAAAGGTAGGTTCCCCCAGTATAGGTTAGATAGGTAGGTGCCCCCCAGTATAGGTTAGATAGGTAGGTGTCTCCAGTATAGGTTATATAGGTATAGGTTAGCGCAATCACTATGCCACCATGCTGGGGGATTTTATGTATTTGTATTCAATATTTTTATTTAATATTATGTATATGTATGTAGGTGTAATATTACTATTACTAATATTATTATTTGCCCACTAAATGTCCCCCCCCCCCCCACTTTATTCCTGTGTACTGTGAATGTTTACAGAAAGTGTAGCGTGTGTGTTTTAACTTTTATTTTCTCAATGACCACCGGCATCTCATTGATCACAGGCACTTTAAATGGTGAGTGGGAACTGCACTTACACACTGGGCTGGGGGGGGGGGGGGGGATTTGTGCAGGAAGGGGGTGTACAATGAAATTCAACTGGATTGGTAGGTTGTTTGTATCTCATCGTCTCCCTGTATTATGCATCCACCCTTGTTTTTTGGGGGGTGGGATGGGGGGATGGCACAGGACTTCTTGCCTTGTGTGACAAAAAAGGCTAGAAACAGCCCTGACAGTACTAAACCCCAAAAGGCCACTTTTGTTGATAATGATGAGGGAGTTCCATTTGCACTAACCAGCTTGGATTAGGAAGAGGGGGGTGGGGGGGGGGGGGTGGGGTTAAATATTTATAGATGATGCAACAGAGGAAATGATGGGAGACCAAGTCTCTCATGATACTTCTGGCACCGAAGAAGCTGGTTCACTAGTATCTCCTGTCAAAGCATGATCTTGGATCCTTCCCAGGAGGAGATTTAACATTAGTGCATTGGTAAGACCTGGCAGCCTGGGTTCTAAAACAGCTTGGCTTAAAAGAAAGGGTTCGCTGAACGTTGTTCAGGCTATCAAACAGTAGGAAAGAAAAGAGGAAGATTTATCTCAAGGATTGGACAGCCTTTTCTCTGTGGTTTAACAAATCTTCTCAGCAATCTTTATTTGTTTCAACTCCGTTGCATTTTTTTGCAGGGCGCACTAGATAAAGGTCTTGCCATTAGCAGTTTGAAAGTGCAAACAGCTACTTCAACAACTTCTTGTAGTATTCCGTTTTCCTCTGTGGAATTGTGGGTTAAGTTTTTCAAAGTCATAATAAGAAAAAAATGCAGTTTGCAAAATCTAGTGTTCTCCCTGGGACTTATCAATAGTTCTGCAAAGTCTATCCAAAAATCCTTTCCAGCTATTAAAAGGAGCCACTGTAACATTTGAACTATTAAGAGAGCACTCTAAACAGCTATTACAAAAGCTAGAACATTTGTGAGCCAAACGCATTGACATATAGGGAACCTTAGCATTAGGATTCATGTTAAGTACTTTTCTGTCTTGAGAATTGTAAATTTAATTCTTAAAGAGGAACTTTACTGAAAGATGGTACAATAGAACCTTGGATTGAGAGTAACTTGGTTTGAGAGTGTTTTGCAATACAAGCAAAACGGTTTGTGAAATGTTTGCTTGATATACAATCTAAAAACGTAATCACATCATCACAGCTGAGATAATGTTTCTTCTCCCTTTGGCACTGCAGGATTGTACTTAATTGTACTTAATCTGAGTGTAGAGACTGTGCAAAGTCACATTTTCATGAAATCTTCAAAAGTACCATATATACTCAATTACAAGTCAACCTCGTGTATAAGTGGACCCCAATATTTGACTCTCTTAAGCTGGAATTTTTTATTAACTCAAGTATAAGTCTACCCAGCAAAGTTAATGCCTTCACTTGGGGACCAGGAGGGGTTAATGCACTGCATTAAGTATTGCAGTCATTGACCCCTCCTGTCCTTTAAGTGCAGTCAATAACTCCTCCAGGCCCCCAAGTGCAGCACTTATTCACTCCCCTTCCTGCAGCCCAGTATCCCCCCCCCCGCCCCTTTCCTTGTTGTGGGGAGGACTTTCAGATCTGTGCTTTCTTGGCATTTTCTTTATCAAGAAAGTGTCACTTACCACTGGGTAAATTGCTACAAATGGGAATGTCACTAATAATACCCACATTACTCAGTGTTGCCCATGATTCATGTATAAATCGACCCCTATATGATTTAGCGAGTCAGACCTAAATGTTTAGACTTATACTCGAGTATATACGGTAACTGTCATTGCATAAGTTCCTTGTTAAAGTCACACAAAAAGAAAGGTTGGGGTGAGCCACCAGATAGCCAGGATTATTCTGTTAGTTATAGTGAAAGTCTTGATTACATTTTTTATTTTATACAGTACATTACATTGTATTGAATATTTTTCTATAACCGCTTTTGTATTGTGTAACGAATCACCTGAGTTTCCATGAATTCTTATGGGGAAGTTAGCTTTGATATAAGAATAATTTAGATTACATGCATATTTTTGGAACACATTATGTTTGTAAACCAAGGTTCCACTGTAGTTGGTTGGGAAAAAAATCTATACATTTCAAAGTGAGAAGTTAAAAGTAGTGAATAGGGATGCACCGCTCATGCCTAGGATTCGGGCAGTGCTGACCAAAGACAGCTAGTCCACAGAACAATGAATTAGAAGAGCCGCACTAGCCCGAAATATCTAAATGGAAGCTTTATTATGAACGTATCCAGTAAAAACAGCAATTCACAGATGCTATTGGCATACATGTTTTGGACCACCATAATCCTTCATAACCAGTGATTATGGCACTTGGCCCCAGTATAAATACATACATATGTACACTTGTTGGGGGGAGGTACCCTTCCTTTGAGTCCACCCCATGTTAATCTTACTTTGGGGAGGTGCTTTCTGGAGGTGGATTACCTCATCCAATGAGGGGTGTGGTTTTGTGCATATGTATGTATACTGGGGCCAGGTGCAATTATTATTGGTTATGAAGGACTATGGAGGTTCGAAACATGTAATGGTGTCTGTGAATTGCTGTTTTTACTGGATACATCCATAATAAAATTTCCATTTAGTCTTCTACTACATTGAGAAGTTAAAAAAATACAAGATAGATGAACAAATGATTGATACGTGCCGTGTAATTCTTTCATGTGATTTTGTCAGGTCATCATCTTCACTGCTGGCAAACAGAGAAAATAAATTGGACAGCACCAACGGGCATTATCTGTAAACATACACACTAACAATGTGATGGGCTTATATATACAGTGGAGGAAATAATTATTTGACCCCTCACTGATTTTGTAAGTTTGTCCAATGACAAAGAAATGAAACAGTATCATTTCAATGGTAGGTTTATTTTAACAGTGGCAGATAGCACATCAAAAGGAAAATAAAAAAAATACCTTAAATAAAAGATAGCAACTGATTTGCATTTCATTGACGACAATGACCCAAAACATACAGCAAAGGCAACAAAGGAGTGGCTCAAGAAGAAGCACATTAAGGTCATGGAGTGACCTAGTCAGTCTCCGGACCTTAATCCAATAGAAAACCTATGGAGGGAGCTCAAGCTCAGAGTTGCACAGAGACAGCCTCGAAACCTTAGGGATTTAGAGATGATCTGCAAAGAGGAGTGGACCAACATTCCTCCTAAAATGTGTGCAAACTTGGTCATCAATTACAAGAAACGTTTGTCCTCTGTGCTTGCAAACAAGGGTTTTTCCACTAAGTATTAAGTCTTTTATTGTTAGAGGGTTCAAAAACTTATTTCACTCAATGAAATGCAAATCAGTTGCTATCTTTTATTTAAGGTTATTTTTTTGATTTTCCTTTTGATGTGCTATCTGCCACTGTTAAAATAAACCTACCATAGAAATGATACTGTTCTGAGACTTTTCATTTCTTTGTCATTGGACAAACTTACAAAATCAGTGAGGGGTCAAATAATTATTTCCTCCACTGTATACAGTATATATATATATATATATATATATATATATATATATATATATATATATATATATATATATATATATATATACAGTGGGTTGCAAAAGTATTCGGCCCCCTTGAAGTTTTCCACATTTTGTCACATTACTGCCACAAACATGAATCAATTTGATTGGAATTCCACATGAAAGACCAATACAAAGTGGTGTACATGTGAGAAGTGGAACGAAAATGATACATGATTCCAAACATTTTTTTACAAATAAATAACTGCAAAGTGGGGTGTGCATAATTATTCGACCCCCTTTGATCTGAGTGCAGTCAGTTGCCTATAGACATTGTCTGATGAGTGCTAATGACTAAATAGAGTGCACCTGTGTGTAATCTAATGTCTGTACAAATACAGCTGCTCTGTGAGGGCCTCAGAGGTTGTCTAAGAGAATATTGGGAGCAATAACACTGTGAAGTCCAAAGAACACACAAGACAGGTCAGGGATCAAGTTACTGAGAAATTTAAAGCAGGCTTAGGCTACAAAAAGATTTCCAAAGCCTTGAACATCCCACGGAGCACTGTTCAAGCGATCATTCAGAAATGGATGGAGTATGGCACAACTGCACCTAAACTCACAGGCCGAACAAGAAGAGCGCTGATCAGAAATGTAGTCAAGAGGCCCATGGTGACTCTGGACGAGCTGCAGAGATCTACAGCTCAGGTGGGAGACTCTGTCCATAGGACAACTATTAGTCATGCACTGTACAAAGTTGGCCTTTATGGAAGAGTGGCAAGAAGAAAGGCATTGTTAACAGAAAGCATAAGAAGTCCCGTTTGCAGTTTGCCACAAACCATGTGGGGGACACAGCAACCATGTGGAAGAAGGTGCTCTGTTGAGATGAGACCAAAATGAAACTTTTTGGCCAAAATGCAAAACGCTATGTGTGGCAGAAAACTAACACTGCACCTCACTCTGAACACACCATCCCCACTGTCAAATATGGTGGTGGCAGCATCATGCTCGGGGGGTGCATCTCTTCAGCAGGGACAGGGAAGCTGGTCAGAGTTGATGGGAAGATGGATGGAGCCAAATACAGGGCAAACTTGGAAGAAAACCTCTTGGAGACTGCAAAAGACTTGAGACTGGGGCGGAGGTTCACCTTCCAGGAGGACAACGACCCTAAAAATAAAGCCAGGGCAACAATGGAATAGTTTAAAACAAAACATATCTATGTGTTAGAATGGCCCAGTCAAAGTCCAGATCTAAATCCAATCAAGAATCTGTGGCAAGATCTGAAAACTGCTGTTCACAAACACTGTCCATCTAATCTGACTGACCTGGAGCTGTTTTGCAAAGAAGAATGGGCGAGGATTTCAGTCTCTAGATGTGCAAAGCTGGTAGAGACATACCCTAAAAGACTGGCAGCTGTAATTGCAGCAAAAGGTGGTTCTACAAAGTATTGACTCAGAGGGCCGAATAATTATGCACACCCCACTTTGCAGTTATTTATTTGTAGTGTGGAATGATGTATGATTTTCTATCCACTTCTCCCACTTCGATCCACTAACCCACTGTATACACACACACACACACACACACACACACACACACACACACACACACGATACTGCTTGGCTTTTGAAAACTGCTGTTAATTCCCACAATGCAATGAGGTAAAAGAGAAAAAGCAAAAGTTATAAATAAACAAACAGTATAGTTTGTATTCCAGGAAGAGTACAGATTATAGGCTCAAAAAGTAGTACAATTTCAGTATTAGTACATTTTGGGAATTGATTGCTGGCTGCCAATTAAAGTAGATACTTTTTAATAGTGTTAAGATAGAAAACATCTTCTGGAGAACTGGTATGTTTGTACCAATTTTCAATGAAAGCGCGGCTTCACATTATATGGCAGAGTATTTTCAAATTAGCGATATATAATTTAGACACTTTATCTTGCCAGATATAACAAAGCAGGGCAGCGAGATTGACACTTACAAATATTAAGAAAAATCTTGATTTTCTTGGGCGAATTATCATAACACAGCTGTCTCCTTTCATTTGTCAGGCTCTGTGGCCATTGCTCTCTACAGGGAATACAGACTGTGTGAGCATTCTCAGTCCCTGTTGTCATAATGACAGTATTGGCTGTGCACACTCAACTGTTAATTCAATATTTATATCTTAAAGAGAACCCGAGGTGGGTTTGAAGAGTATTATCTGCATACAGAGGCTGGATCTGCCTATACAGCCCAGCCTCTGTTGCTATCCCAAACCCCCCTAAGGTCCCCCTGCACTCTGCAATCCCTCATAAATCACAGCCACGCTGCTGACAAACAGCTTGTCAGAGCTGGCTGTGTTTATCTCTATAGTGTCAGTCTGCTGCTCTCCCCGCCTCCTGAAGAACTCCAGTCCCCTCCTGCATCCCTTCCCTCCCTGCTGATTGGAGGGAACGGATGGGGGCGGGGACCAGAGCTATGCAGGAGGCGGGGGAGCAGCTGAGACTGACACTACAGATGTAAACACAACCTCACAGCATGACTGTGATTTATGAGGTATTGCAGAGTGCAGGGGGACCTTAGTGGGGTTTGGGATAGCAACAGAGGCTGGGCTGTATAGGCAGATCCAGCCTCTGTATGCAGATAACATTCTTTAAACACATCCTCGGGTTCTCTTTAAGCTGTCAACTAACATAACCTCCCTGTACATTAAGAAAATTTTTTTTTTCTGAAAGAGTGATATTTTTTCTGTGTGACCACAGACAGAACTACAAAATATGTGGTCTACACAGGAACCTGCATTCGGAAACCTGAATTATGATGAACACCGCACTTCAGCACCCGAAGCAGTGGACAGGGTCACGAGGAGTTCACTCCTGGTGGTTCATACTATGCCTCAGGTGACTCCCCGATGCTTCCTCCTTACGGCTTGGGAGGAGGAAGTATCGTAGTCACTTGAAGTGTGACATGCACTGCAACCCTGTGACCTTGGTTGCTGAAGTGCGGTGTTGGTCATAATTCAGGTTTCCGAATGCAGGATCCTGGGTTTGAACATACACAAAATATAAAGGACATGAATGGGTGAGAGGGGGATGTGTTGAGGCAGGGAGGGTGTTCAAGAGGAGGAGAGAGGTTTAGGAGAAGCCTTGTAAGCGGGAGTGAGAAGAGGTAACCAGAGAGGAAGACAGGAGAATATTGTTAGTAGAGCAGAGATTGTGTGTAGGATGGTATCTGGAAATAAGTTACATGGAGACATAGAGGGTCAGCTGGTTAGCTTACTGCTAAGGCTGTTGCCTTTAATGTAGGATTTGAGCCCTTGACTAGGGTTTGAATCCCAGCTCAAGCCAGTGCGTAAACCAGTAAGGAGTCTTTGGGAAAATCATGCCCTAAGTGGCTGCAGCTCTGGAGCTTTGAGTCCACCAGGAGAAAAGTGTGATGTATATGTTCTGTGTCTTGTCTATAGTTGACATCCATAGATGTAGGCTAAAAAATAGAAGAAGGTGCCCAAACATGTGAAAATATAATATTAAACAGTATAAAAGAGAGGTTTAAGTTGGTTTACCTCCCAGGATGGGCACAAAAGATGATAAGACTGCAGCACATTTCAAAGTTTTCTACCTGCTTCCTCTAGTTAATCAAAAAACTGTGCAAATTTTCTGAATGACTTTTGGTATGAGTAAGCCAATCAGAATAACTGAAAAAGTTTTAAACTTTCAATACAGCACTTTTTGACAATCCATCTTTCAGATAAAAAAGAGGGAAGGCACAGAATGGCAGGAGCACCACTTATCAGGAACGTAATCTTCAAGAAGCCTATCCCCTCTTTTTATCTTTTTGTTCCAGAGAGCAACCCGCAATGGGGAAGATGTGACAGTCCTGGGTAGTGACAGGTATAATCTCCCCGCAAGCTTGTGAAGTCATTATCTATTGACATCAAGTCGGATTTATACTTTTTCCTCCCCTAGGCCAAGTATGTTGTGGCACCCCTTGCATGTACATGTAGCCCCTCTTCCATGTGTAACATCTAAAACATGCCCCTCTCTTTCATGTGCAGCTCCCTTGGGCATCAGCTTCCGTTTCCATGTGTTGCTCCCCATTTGCAGACTTTTCTTTCATATGTAGCAAACCTTTTTTCCTGTCCAGGTGCCCCCTTTGGCTGCAGCCGCCCAAGGCCCAGGCCTTTGAGCCCTTTCCAGAAATCCAGTCCTATTGACAACCTGAGTTTGGGAGTAAACATACTTGCAATTTCTTTGGTTCTCCCAACCTACCTGTTGGCTATTGGTCCTCTACCTTCCTGTTTTTGAGCTTTATCATAAGAGAACAGAGGCGCCAGCAGGATAAAAGGTAATACAAATTTTACAATTTTCTGGGAGGCAGTGGTGGACTTACCTCAAACAAACAGTAGCTCGTCAGTAGCACGAATAGCGCCTCTGTGAGACAGAGAGACAGAGGCGCTATTCATGCTACTGACGAGCTACTGTTTTATTACCATTTATCCTGCTGGTGCCTCTGTTCTCTTACGATAATACTGTGTCCACCCCTGGTGGAGGGGTGACCTACCCCTACTTTTCTGATCTACAGAGAGCGACATCTTAATCCTGAGTGAGGACAGGTCTAATCTCCTCACCTGCCTGTACATTGGTTGCCCAAGAGGTAACTCATGTTTGTGAGTATATTCATCTCACACTTACAATTATCCACGGTTTCCAATACATACTACACTATATAGGGCTCTCTGTGTTTCTTATTTATTCCTGTTTTTGAGGTTCACTCAGACACTTCCGTAGAAAAAAATCCTTACTTAGTTACTCCCATCGTGTCACAATCCTCCATGGGTTTTGGCTTTGTTTTAAGCCCTTCTAAATTTCTGTCAACAGCCACCTCTCTCCAGGGCCGGATTTGTACTTTCCAGCGCCCTAGGCCGGCTGTCACCAACCGCCCCCCCCCCCCCCCCCCCTCATTCTGTCCATCTTTGACTAGTTTGAACGGGCCCCCCTCTGTTTTGCCCCGTTCAACAAAGAAGCAGTGCATGCTATGTCCACTCCTTGTAATTTTGCGCTCCTGTCTGTATGCACAGCAGGCGATAGTGTTCTGGGCTTGCATACTTCAGAAATGATGCTCATGTATGAGCACTCAGCAGCACTTGTCAAGTACACATACCCATAACACTCCCTCGGCTCCTGTGCACATGCATACAGGAGTGCAAAATCACAAGGAGCCCCCGTGGACAGCGCTGCTTCTTTGTCCTCTGCTACTGGCTGCCGTTAGTGTTGGGCGAACATCTAGATGTTCGGGTTCGGGCCGAACAGGCCGAACATGGCCGCGATGTTCGGGTGTTCGACCCGAACTCCGAACATAATGGAAGTCAATGGGGACCCGAACTTTTGTGCTTTGTAAAGCCTCCTTACATGCTACATACCCCAAATTTACAGGGTATGTGCACCTTGGGAGTGGGTACAAGAGGAAAAAAAATTTAGCAAAAAGAGGTTATAGTTTTTGAGAAAATCGATTTTAAAGTTTCAAAGGGAAAACTGTCTTTTAAATGCGGGAAATGTCTGTTTTCTTTGCACAGGTAACATGCTTTTTGTCGGCATGCAGTCATAAATGTAATACATATAAGAGGTTCCAGGAAAAGGGACCGGTAACGCTAACCCAGCAGCAGCACACGTGATGGAACAGGAGGAGGGTGGCGCAGGAGGAGAAGGCCACGCTTTGTGAGACACAACAACCCAGGCCTTGCATGAGGACAAGAAGCGTGCGGATAGCATGCTTTGTACCGCCATGCAGTCATAAATGTAATAAAGATAAGAGGTTCCATAAACAGGGACCACGCGGCAACGCTAACCCAGCAGCAGCAGACGTGATGGAACAGGAGGAGGCGCAGGAGGAGAAGGCCACGCTTTGTGAGACACAACAACCCAGGCCTTGCATGAGGTACCGCCATGCAGTCATAAATGTAATAAAGATAAGTGGTTCAATAAACAGGGACCACGCGGCAACGCTAACCCAGCAGCAGCAGACGTGATGGAACAGGAGGAGGCGCAGGAGGAGAAGGCCACGCTTTGTGAGACACAACAACCCAGGCCTTGCATGAGGTACCGCCATGCAGTCATAAATGTAATAAAGATAAGTGGTTCAATAAACAGGGACCACGCGGCAACGCTAACCCAGCAGCAGCAGACGTGATGGAACAGGAGGAGGCGCAGGAGGAGAAGGCAACGCTTTGTGAGACACAACAACCCAGGCCTTGCATGAGGTACCGCCATGCAGATATAAATGTAATGAAGATAAGTGGTTCAATAAACAGGGACCACGCGGCAACGCTAACCCAGCAGCAGCAGACGTGATGGAACAGGAGGAGGCGCAGGAGGAGAAGGCCACGCTTTGTGAGACACAACAACCCAGGCCTTGCATGAGGACAAGAAGCGTGCGGATAGCATGCTTTGTACCGCCATGCAGTCATAAATGTAATAAAGATAAGAGGTTCCATAAACAGGGACCACGCGGCAACGCTAACCCAGCAGCAGCAGACGTGATGGAACAGGAGGAGGCGCAGGAGGAGAAGGCCACGCTTTGTGAGACACAACAACCCAGGCCTTGCATGAGGTACCGCCATGCAGTCATAAATGTAATAAAGATAAGTGGTTCAATAAACAGGGAACACGCGGCAACGCTAACCCAGCAGCAGCAGACGTGATGGAACAGGAGGAGGCGCAGGAGGAGAAGGCCACGCTTTGTGAGACACAACAACCCAGGCCTTGCATGAGGTACCGCCATGCAGTCATAAATGTAATAAAGATAAGTGGTTCAATAAACAGGGACCACGCGGCAACGCTAACCCAGCAGCAGCAGATGTGATGGAACAGGAGGAGGCGCAGGAGGAGAAGGCCACGCTTTGTGAGACACAACAACCCAGGCCTTGCATGAGGACAAGAAGCGTGCGGATAGCATGCTTTGTACCGCCATGCAGTCATAAATGTAATAAAGATAAGAGGTTTCATAAACAGGGACCGGCAACGCTAACCCAGCAGCAGCAGCAGCACACGTGATGGAACAGGCGCAGGAGGAGAAGGCCATGCTTTTTGAGACACAACAACCCAGGCCTTGCATGAGGACAAAAAGCGTGCGGATATAGCAGCAATGCTTTTGCCGCCATGCAGTCATAAATGTAATACAGATGAGAGGTTCAATAAACAGGGACCGGAAACGCTACACCATCCCAGATGTTCATTGGTCATGTTACTTGGTTGGGGTCCTGGAGTGTTGCGTAGTCATTTCCAATCCAGGATTGATTCATTTTAATTTGAGTCAGACGGTCTGCATTTTCTGTGGAGAGGCGGATACGCCGATCTGTGACGATGCCTCCGGCAGCACTGAAACAGCGTTCCGACATAACGCTGGCTGCCGGGCAAGCCAGCACCTCTATTGCGTACATTGCCAGTTCGTGCCAGGTGTCTAGCTTCGATACCCAATAGTTGAAGGGTGCAGATGGATTGTTCGACACAGCTACATCATCTGACATGTAGTCCTTGACCATCTTCTCCAGGCGATCGGTGTTGGAGGTGGATCTGCACGCTTGCTGTTCAGTGGGCTGCTGCTGCATGGGTGTCAGAAAATTTTCCCACTCCAAGGACACTGCCGATACCATTCCCTTTTGGGCACTAGCTGCGGCTTGCATTGTTTGCTGCCCTCCTGGTCGTCCTGGGTTTGCGGAAGTCAGTCTGTCGGCGTACAACTGGCTAGAGGAGGGGGAGGATGTCAATCTCCTCTCTAAAGTCTCCACAAGGGCCTGCTGGTATTCTTCCATTTTGACCTGTCTGACTCTTTCTTCAAGCAGTTTTGGAACATTGTGTTTGTACCGTGGATCCAGAAGGGTATAAACCCAGTAATTGGTGTTGTCCAGAATGCGCACAATGCGTGGGTCGCGTTCAATGCAGTCTAGCATGAATTGAGCCATGTGTGCAAGAGTCCTACCACAATCCTCATCATCCTCTTGTGAGCGTTGTGATAGTTGTTGTGATGCATCATAGTCGTCACCTTCCTCCTGGTCTGCTTCTGCTGACCATTCGCGCTGAATTGTGGAAGTCCAACGTGCACCGCTCTGGCCCTCGTCAGTGGTGGCATGAAATTCCTGCTCCAACTCCAGCTGTTCCTCCTCCTCTTCTTCGTCATAGCTGCTGGGGCCAGCGTTCCCTGAGGCGGATGGCCTGATGTTGGTACCATCACGCTGATCGTTTTCTCCTTCAGATTCCCCCAGTTGCATCATGACAGCTGTTTCCTTGATTTTCAACATTGACCTCTTCAGTAAACACAGCAGTGGTATGGTAATGCTGACTGAAGAGTTGTCACTGCTCACAAGCAACAAGGATTGCTCAAAATTTTGGAGGACTTGGCAGAGGTCCAACATGTTGGCCCAATCGGATCCACAGAAGCTTGGCAGCTGTCCGGATGCGCCTCGGTACTGCGCCGTCATGTACTGGACCACTGCACTCTTCTGCTCACAAAAGCGTGCTAGCATGTGCAGCGTAGAATTCCAGCGCGTAGGGACATCACACAGCAAGCGATGGTGGGGGAGATTGAAGCGCTCCTGCATCTTGGCGAGTGCCCCCGAAGCAGTACTGGAATTTCTACAATGTTTGGCCACTCTACGCACCTTCAACAGAAGATCGGCCACGCCTGGGTATGTCCTCAGGAACCGCTGAACTACTAGGTTCATCACGTGCGCCAGGCAAGGGATGTGTGTCAGCTTAGCCAACCTTAAAGCGCGAATGAGATTACTCCCATTATCACACACAACCATGCCCGGTTTCAAGTCCAGCGGTGCCAGCCACAAATCCGTCTGTTCCTTTATTCCCTTCCAAATTTCCTCCCCTGTGTGCTGCTTATCCCCAAGGCAGATCAGCTTCAGCAACGCTTGCTGACGCATGCCAACAGCTGTGCTGCACTGCTTCCACGATCCTACTGCTGCTGGGTTAGCGTTTCCGGATGAGGTACAGCTTTGAGATGCGTTGGAGGAGAAGGAGTCAGAGAGGTAGGTGCTGCTGTTGTTATACAGTGGGAGGGACGGCGGTGCAGCTGTTTGCGGCGTGGGCAACACCCGCGCCGTAGCAGGTGAGGAATTGCTGCCAGGCTCCACAAGGTTCACCCAGTGCGCGGTAAGGGAGATGTATCGACCCTGTCCGAACGCACTCGTCCAAGTGTCAGTGGTGAGGTGAACCTTGCAGGCAACGGCATTCTTCAAGCTTCGGGTTATGTTGCTGACCACGTGCTCATGCAACTCAGGCACTGCAGAGCGTGCAAAGTGGTAGCGGCTGGGAACCACGTAACGTGGGATGGCCACTGACATCATGCCCTTGAAGCTGTTTGTCTCCACCACTCGATATGGCAGCATTTCGCAGGCCAGAAGCTTGGCTATGCTGGCTGTTACTGCCACGGCCTGGGGGTCATTTGCTGGCAATTTCCTCTTGCGCTCAAACATCTCCGACACAGACAACTGAACCGTAGCTCTGCACACGGAAGGGCTGTTGGTTGTTGTGTTTGATGAACACTGGGAGACCTCAAGAGCACTACTCCGGAAAGTGACAGTGTCAGCGTCGTCTGATGTTTGTGAATGTTGTGAACCACGCAATGGCTGGGCTACTGCTGCTGCTGAGGCGGGTCTGGTGGTGAGTGACTGAGTCTGGTGAACCCAAGGGAGGCAGTGTTGCTGGTACCCTGTCCTGCCGCGTTTGCCCACAGAGTGGGATGTTTGGATAGCATGTGGCGGCTCATGCTGGTGGTGGAGAGGTTGTTAATACTTTTCCCCCTGCTCAGGCGGGTCTTGCACACCTTGCAAATCGCCATGGTAACATCCTCAGTGCAGTCTTCAAAGAAAGCCCAGACTTTGGAGCACCTGCCTCCTTGCTGGCGATTTCTGTTTGCTCCTATTTTGCCTCTCACTTGAACTTCCACGCTTGTGGTGCCTGAAATTGCGCGCCGCCTACCTTGTGGCACAAGGCGAACTCGTGCAGCAGTGGGTTCTTCAACAGACTCATCTGTGCTGCTGCTACGACGGTGATGTTCTCGTTCACAAACAAAATCTGGGTCTATGTCCACATTGTCCATACCCTCCTCTTCCATCTCCTCAAACTCGTCATATGTCATTGTGGGGGGCCGCCGCCGTGGAGTAGAGCTCCCCAGAACAACCTCTGCGCAGCTCACTCCAACGTCGTCTTCCAGATCTTGTCGGCCGACCTCCTGCAATTGCAACCCCTCCTGCCCAACTTGCTCTGGGATTTGGGTTTCCGAGTCCTCCTCGGACTCGCCTTGTATTTCAGTGCGCGGTGCATTTCCCACAGTTACAGTGGTTGTGAATCCGGGCACAACATTTCTGGCTGTTCCTCCATTGACCTTTGAAAGGTGGAAGTTTGTTGGGCTGGGAATAGCTCCTGCGAATACCCCATTGTGTCCTGAGGTAATTCATCGGACTGGTTATCTGGCAGTTGTGTGCGTGGTGTCGCTGCCGGTTGTGTCAGCTTTGTGCCCACTGGCTCCTTGTAACTGGCTGAGGACCCGGACCTCGTGCGTGATGTGCTGGTGCTGCTTAACCCACTGCTGGACGCTTGAGAGGTCATCCAAGTAATTATCTGGTCCTGTTCTTTTGGATCTGTGAGGGTTGTTGTCCTGGACAACATGGGCGGTATTGAGTGGGTTTTCTTGGGTGCTCCCCTGTGGCCTGTACGTGAACCGTCAGGGGAAACACCTCTTCCCTTGCCCCTTCCTCTTTCACCGGATTTCTTCCTCATTTCACTTATCCTTACAGTACACGCTGACTGGCAGCAGTACAGTGGCAGTACAGAAATGCTATACAGTACCACTATTCCCAGCAGCGACACAGAGCACAATGCTATACAGTGGCGGGTGAGCGGTGTACCACTATTCCCAGCAGCGACCCAGAGCACAATGCTATACAGTGGCAGGTGAGCAGTGTACTACTGTTCCCAGGCCCAGCAGACACAGAGTGGAAGTAAACACAATGCTATATAGTCTGGCTGAGCGGTGTACACAGAGTGGCAGTACACACAATGCTAAAAAGTCTGGCTGAGCGGTGTACACAGAGTGGCAGTACACACAATGCTATATAGTCTGGCTGAGCCGTGTACACAGAGTGTCAGTAAACAATGCTATATATAGCGTGGCTGAGCGAGGTACACAGTGGCAGTACACACAATGCTATATAGTCTGGCTGAGCGGTGTACACACAGTGTCAGTAAACAATGGTATATAGTCTGGCTGAGCGGTGTACACAGAGTGGCAGTACACACAATGCTATATAGTCTGGCTGAGCGGTGTACACAGAGTCAAAACCACATTATCAGCGCAACCAAACAATCATAAATTTGTGGAACAATATGTGTGTGTCGCAGCCAAAGTCCAACACTTCAGTACAGCGTTTGAGTCAGCATAGAATAAAACACTTCAGCGCAGGCTCACTTATGTCCACCACCGAGAACACCATAAAAACAGATGCGCTTACCAGATCCTTACAGACCTTAACTACAGGGTCTGTAATAAAGCTTTATGAGGTCAGCAGCAGGTGTCTTCACAGCCGGCCTCCTCTCCAGTTTGGACAGCTAGCTAGCTAGCTCCTGAGGAAACTTTTATAGTGAAACCGGTCGAGTGAGGCGGACGTGTGGCTGGACGGCGTCCCATGATTTATGTGCTGTCTTCTCTGTGGGTCCCTGTAACAAGGACCCTGATGTGAGTGACCCCTTTTAAAACTTTTTATGCTGTTTTTTACTGTGCTACATTAAAATTGCTACAGATACGCTTAGATGTGCATTGTTTTTTTGCATGCCTCTAATTTTGGTGAAACACTGCATAAGAGGATTTGAGTTATTCTGTCCAAACTGGAGAGGAGGCCGGCTGTGAAGACACCTGCTGCTGACCTCATAAAGCTTTATTACAGACCCTGTAGTTAAGGTCTGTAAGGATCTGGTAAGCGCATCTGTTTTTATGGTGTTCTCGGTGGTGGACATAAGTGAGCCTGCGCTGAAGTGTTTTATTCTATACTGACTCAAACGGTGTACACAGAGTGACAGTACACACAATGCTATATAGTCTGGCTGAGCGGTGTACACAGAGTGGCAGTACACACAATGATATATAGTCTGGCTGAGCCGTGTACACAGAGTGGCAGTACACACAATGCTATATAGTCTGGCTGAGCCGTGTACACAGAGTGTCAGTAAACAATGCTATATATAGCGTGGCTGAGCGAGGTACACAGTGGCAGTACACACAATGCTATATAGTCAGGCTGAGCCGTGTACACAGAGTGTCAGTAAACAATGCTATATATAGCGTGGCTGAGCGAGGTACACAGTGGCAGTACACACAATGCTATATAGTCTGGCTGAGCGGTGTACACACAGTGTCAGTAAACAATGGTATATAGTCTGGCTGAGCGGTGTACACAGAGTGGCAGTAAACACAATGCTATATATAGCGTGGCTGAGCGAGGTGCACAGTGGCAGTACACACAATGCTATATAGTCAGGCTAAGCCGTGTACACAGAGTGTCAGAAAACACAATGCTATATATAGCGTGGCTGAGCGAGGTGCACAGTGGCAGTACACACAATGCTATATAGTCAGGCTGAGCCGTGTACACAGAGTGTCAGTAAACAATGGTATATAGTCTGGCTGAGCGGTGAACACAGAGTGGCAGTAAACACAATGCTATATATAGCGTGGCTGAGCGAGGTGCACAGTGGCAGTACACACAATGCTATATAGTCAGGCTAAGCCGTGTACACAGAGTGTCAGAAAACACAATGCTATATATAGCGTGGCTGAGCGAGGTGCACAGTGGCAGTACACACAATGCTATGTAGTCTGGCTGAGCTGTGTACACAGAGTGGCAATAAACACAATGCTATATATAGCGTGGCTGAGCGAGGTACACAGTGGCAGTACACACAATGCTATATAGTCAGGCTAAGCCGTGTACACAGAGTGTCAGAAAACACAATGCTATATATAGCGTGGCTGAGCGAGGTGCACAGTGGCAGTACACACAATGCTATATAGCCAGGCTAAGCCGTGTACACAGAGTGTCAGAAAACACAATGCTATATATAGCGTGGCTGAGTGAGGTACACAGTGGCAGTAAACAATGCTATATATATAGTGTGGCTGAGCGAGCGGTGTACTACTGTTCCCAGCAGCGACACACAATGACTGGGGGGGACCTTGGCTAGCGTGGCTGGAGAGCGAACTACCCTGCCTGCCTACCCAAAGCTAAACCCACAGACAAATGGCGGAGATATGACGTGGTTCGGGTATTTATTTACCCGAACCACGTGACCGTTCGGCCAATCAGAGCGCGTTCGGGCCCGAACCACGTGACCCGTTCGGCCAATCACAGCGCTAGCCGAACGTTCGGGGAACGTTCGGCCATGCGCTCTTAGTTCGGCCATGTGGCCGAACGGTTTGGCCGAGCACCGTCAGGTGTTCGGCCGAACTCGAACATCACCCGAACAGGGTGATGTTCTGCAGAACCCGAACAGTGGCGAACACTGTTCGCCCAACACTAGCTGCCGTCAGTGCCACAAATAGAGGACTGTGCAGCGCAATGGAGAGAAGCCCATCCAAAACAGAGAACAGGTAAGTAGAAGGATCCGACACTACACACACTTGCATAGTTATAGTGTAATGCTAGGTACACATGATGCAATTTTCTGACAGATTTACTGTCAGGTCGATTATTTCCATCATGTCTGGTCTAATTTAAATTTTTCGATCAATTTGCTGTTCACTTCTATGAAAAAACATTCAGAAAATTGATTAGACATGTTGGAAATAGTCGATCTGTCAGAAAATTGCATTGTGTGTACCCAGCATAAGCTCAGGTGTATTTACACAGTGACAATTTAGCACTTCAGGGCTCGTTTCCACTGTTGCGGTGCGGAATCGCCTGGATTCCACTGCGGACGAAATCGGATGCGTTTCCGCATGCTGTTTTCCCCGCGATTTCGCATGGCTAAGAAGCAGGCGAATTTAACCATGTCACTGCCTGTGTAAATTTCCATAACATTACATGCGAAATCGCGGGGAAAACCGCATGACAAAGCCGCATGCGATTTCCCTATTAAAAGCATTGCGGGCGATTCGCCCACATTCCAGCAGCATGCCAAATCTGACGGCTCTGCCGTGCAGATTTCCCCCGCACACCAAAACGCACCCGCACGACGCACAAGTGGAAACAATCCCATCCACTTGTATTGCCTATGCGAATCCGCTGCGGTGCCCGCATGCAGATTCACTATAGTGAAAACGAGCCCTCAGACAGATCTTAAAATCAGTCAGCAGGAAGTTTTGTAACAAAATAACTTTTTATTGGCTAACCAAAAGAAAAACAGTGAGCCTTTGGTTAATGAGCTGTCTTCAGACTTTGTTACTGTATACAAGATGTTAGGTCACACAGCTATATATACAGTCAGCAGGAGAGGCATTGATTGTTTTGTGAATATAAATAAATGTAACACAGTTGTCATTCTGTTTCAAAACATCCTGCTTTCACTGATGGCTAACACAGTACTTTGCTGGCAAAAAAAAGCTAGAAAAGAGTTAAACTGTAGCACAAAGAATGTTGTTGTCATTTTCTAGGAGGAAACAAAAAAAAGCCATAAATTTAACAGATCTGAGGTCTTTAACAGCAATTACCTACTAGTAATAAACTAACATCAGTCAGGGAGGGGGAGAGCTGCTAATTCTTGCCCGTGAATGTGTGCTGCATGGAAAAAACTAATCGGAACTCAAGAGTTCTGCTACTTGAGCCCATATATTTTTCTTCTCACAGCAGATTGTTTGTCCCCTCTCGTCATCATACAGGTGACAGCAGATGCTGACTGCCATAACACACACTTTGCACAAGTAAGAGAGATGCAGGGATCTCTGGAATTCAGGCAGACCAGAGCAAAGCATAAGAGGTGATTTACTTTGACATGTGACCTCTTTTCTCTCCAAGTCCTGCGCCCTGCTGATTTTTACCCCTAGGCCATGGCCTCTGTGACCTTCCCAGAAATCCGGCCCTGCCTCTCTCCACCTGGTCACTTTCTGCATCATTCCAAACAATTCTTCCATCTTCTACATGGACTTTTTCTTGGTCTTGTGCTAGTCAGCACTCAGCACACAGTCCATAATCTTCTTAATCTGCCTATTATTATCCATTCTAAAGACAAATATAATGATCGCTGTAGACAGTCTCATCTGTCAGCAGGTTTTCTATACCCATATATGTGTAGTTTGCCATTTTTAATGGACACTGTAGGGTTCATCGTTTGCAGCGACTACATTCCACAATGCCAACTTTTACCTTGACATACCAGCAGATCTATCATAAACAGCTAGACAACCGGATGCTTCCAGATATATTCTGACCCACAGGACATAAAGAAACACCAAACCTTAACCCTCCCCCCTTGCCATGGCTAACCTTAACCATCCACGCTGCCACCAATACAGTAAAAAACAAAACAAAATGCTTGCGCCCGCTATTTGTAGCTGTATTTTGTATTGTAGGCGGTCCCCGACTCCCGATCAGGTTCCGTAGGGAACCAAATTTCCCCTCCTTAACGATATTTCAATGGGCGCCTATGGCATCGCCCAAGCATCTGCCAATAGTGGGTGCCCAAATTTCCTGTTTCCCAGACGCACACCCAGAACCGCTGATGTAGTGCAAGCCTGTAGTATATAAATTTTGGAGAGCCACATCTACCCAAAATGCACTACTGCATGGTACGACCAGTACCACAGAATATCCAGATAACTCATGGTGACTCAGAACCACTAGGAAAGTATTTGGGGCTAAATAGAACAAAAACAAGGTCTTTATAGGCCTTTTGCATTTGACATGGTAGTTTTTAAAAATAACACAATCTATACTGCCTTAGTAGAGCAACCCTACACTGGTGTTTTAGTACGGGGTGGGGAGGTTGCAAAGGTCACCTAGCTTCCTTTTATTAGCCTCAGTAAAACCTAAAACACCCCATGTGTTTATATAATGTCATTTATGAGTGGCTTACCTAGCACACTGGCTTCAAGAAAGAGACTACTGATTTAAAGATAAGAAAACATTATGCAGCAGATTAGTTTCATTGGGTGATGGAGACCAATCAAGCATGGCACTGTTTTCTGAAGGGAGGATTTAGGAGGAGGGGGGCAAAGTTCACAGCTGCCAAAATAAATGTCAGCTCACGCGGTCCTGAGAATTGTTTATTATTTCCCCACCAATATGATTTCATTTGCACAAGCACACTGTGTGACTCTTTATGGACAAACGCCTACTGTTACCTTTTAGAGGCTGTTAATGAATGCCACATTGGTTAATAAAAATTAGGCTAAACACACCTTGTAACGGCATCGGAGAGGTTACATGCCACCGCAGGACCAACAATAAAATAAAGCATGCATTATTATTTTAAAAGGAAGTTCTTTCAGCTCTAGATCAGTTGTAATTTTATGTATTTTCCACCCAATTTCTTACAGAGAGCGTTGAATCATTTTCATCCTAGGTTCTCCTCAACATGTGCTTGGAAAAGAAAAGGGGCGTAACTAAAAATCACTGGGCCCTTCTGCAAAACTTTGGATGGGGCCTTCTTCCGCCAAAGGAGGGGTAGAAAGACTGGGGGTAGAACAGTGCTGTACACAAGACCCTTCTGAATGCTGCATAGGGACTGTTTACAAATCTTTGTCTGCAAAACTTTGTATGATTCATTATCAGTGGCAGAGTAGATGCAGTCATTAGAACAATTGTGCAGTGAGCAGAAAGTTCTTTCTCTCCTTGCCCTTAGTTGTCAGTCTTTCAGGACTGGGCCCCCTGTGGCTTTTGGGCTCCCCTGCAGCTGCATCCCTTGCAGGGTCTATTGTTACGCCCCTGCAAACAATCGAGAGCCCCTAATAGTGTAGTATATAAGTACAATCCGATATCTCATTTAGTAAGTGATAAATTGGTACAAAGGTGGGTTACCACTAAGGCAACCACTGTAACAGCAGGTGGGCAAATAGACATGACCCCTTCCAGGTTATAATGTAGTTCTCTGTAGAAATGTAGCTAAAAAGGGTGGACTATAAATGTCTAGTTTTGGATGAACAGAGGCGCCAAATGAAGTAAAATGAGTTAAAAACTGTTTTGGAAGGGATTTGGTGGTTTGCCTTACCTCTCTGATGTGGAATCAAACATTCAGTAGCCAGTTTTTATTCGTACACTACAAAAATGCAACTACTAGTCATGTTTTTACTATTAGTCATATGATTGTACCTATATACTTAACTTATTCTATTTGATATTTAACTGGCTATATTCTTAGCTTGTTTTGTTTGATATCTCAGTTGCTCCTTTTTATTGCCTGATGAAGCAATAAATGCCCGTGAAACATGTTGCATTTTTGGAGTGTACCAATAAAGAGTTTTTCTACTGGCTACCGACTGTTTGAGTCCACATCAGGGAGTTAAGTCCACCACAGCCTCCCTTAAATTATTATCAACTCATTTTACTCTTAATTTGGCGCCTCTGTTCATCTAATACTAAACTCCTTAACATGTGGTACGCATACCTCAGGGGGTACTTCTTAGGGGTCCAAAGGGTACTCAGGCTTAAAATAATTAAGTATAACAAATTGAGTTTTAAAAAAATTAAACATAAAATAAATAAAAACATCAAATTAGTATTTTAGCTAATTAAATGCAATAGTAAACCCTCGAAAATTGTTTAGAAACAATTACCATCAACTACCATTATATACATCTGTGTCAAGGGGTACTTGAGATAATCTTATTATTATAGGGGGTACTTGGTGAGCTCAGACTTTCAAGAAGGGTACATACCAATAAAATGTTGAGAAACGCTGGTTTACATCTCTTGGTGTCCCACAGGCGCTCTTAGCCCAGTGCCGTCGTCACATTCCCTCCCACCCCCGAGGCTACAACCATGGGCGGAAGATCCCGATAGACTGACTATTGAAACACTGTATCTTGTTACGGAATGTATCTTGTTAAAACTTCTTCTATTGTGTTTCTGTGTTATTATCCTTGTTGTTATTAAAGCTTCTATTATTACTGTTTTTCTGGTTTACTATTTATATTTTTTTATTTTCATTCGGAGCTGTATTTGTACGAATAACCCCATTCCGGGCACGACCCAGTCACATTTGGCGAACAAATCTTATTATGATACTCTAGGGGCAGTTTTTGGAAGAAACAAATTAACCAATCAGTAGATTTTTGGCATGTGGAAGGAAATGAGGGGCTCCAACAAGAAACCCACTCAAACATTGAGGGGATGCACAAACTGCACGCCGATATCGTCCTTATTGGGAATAAAGCCGTGCACCTTCCAGCTAAAGCAGTTTAGCATGTCACAAGTGATGCGGCGAGTTCAGGCATCAAGTTGTTTTTCTTTTGGCAACAAGTTATTGGCTAGGGTTTTTAGTAATGTGACAAGTCTGGCCAGTGGTGCAGGAAGTTTTATCAAGTGGAGGAAGTGTAAGGATAGTGTTATGGTTCCTGAAGGGAAAACTGAATAAATATACTTTGAATGGATATTTAGATTGTCCCTCATGTTACACAGAAGTAGTAGGTTTGGACAAAAAAGATAGTATTGTTGGTGGGCACCAGGCACATTGACAGGAACATTCAGCTAGCATATTGGTAGGAAGGTTGGTGTTGATCGGATTGGTTTTAGGAGTTGTGTTAGGAGTATTGGTTACTGTTAGGTGATTCTTTGAGAGCTGTTTCACGGATAGGGTTAAGAGTATCAGGTAGTGTTAGTTTCTTAAGTGACGTAGGAAACTGTCCTTTGGATCTCATGATATGTATCTTCCTAACTGGAATGTCTTCTTCTGCTGGCCTAAGAAAGGTCATTCTCTAAAAGATTGATATCTAATGTTAGGGTGGCCTTTTTAGTGTTTCATGGGAAAAATGTTTAGTGGAAGGACTTTCTGGAATGCCCTTTGGCTTGTAGAAGTTTTGTTTGCATCATTGTTATTCTTTTGAGTTATTGCTGTATGTATCATCAGGCTACCTGGTATCAGTATAAATTACTTGTCCATTAAGTTTCCAATTACTCCTCTTTTTTGTGTTTATGTGTGTGTGGGTGTTTTTTTTTGTTTTTTTTACATGATTATACTTTAATTAAGCCCAACTTCAGGAACAATTTGTATTTTGGTTCTAGATACCGTGGATGAGGTTTATAGCCTACTTTAGGTTTTTATTGATGTTCAGGGCCGGATTTAGGCCTAGGCCTCCTAGGCCATGGCCTAGGGCACCACAGGAGCAAGGACACCAAAGCAGCAGACTAACCTGATGCAGCATTTGCAAGCTTGCAAATGCTGCAATGCAGGGAGATCAGGTGAGTGCCTGACCACGAGTACTCTGCTGCCAGCTATCTGTGCAGCGGCCGCCATGCTCTCTGTGCACGTTGGCATTGTGGTAGGCAGCTACGGACTTTGGCAGCATTGGAGACGGAGGGGAAGAGGAAGCTTCTACACTGAAGATAAGCAGAGAAGTGAATGACACTGATGGCTGCTGCGGTGCGGAGGCAAGCTGTACTGAAAGGGGGGAGTGGGAAAGGAAGGGATTCAGGGAGTAATCTGGCTATCTATACTGGAGGGGGAGGAAAAGAGGTCATCAGGCTACCTATACTAGAGTGAAAGACTGGTGGGGTCATCTGGCTACCGATTCTGGAGGGAAGGGTTATCTCGCAACCTATACTGAAAGGGGGCGGCTGGTGACATTGGCCTTGGGCGGTAAAAAGTACAAATCCGGCCCTGTTGATGTTTCCATCTTCAAAAGTTTCTGTGCTTACACCATTCGCTTTTTTGGGCACTTCTCCTTCTTCATCACATTCCCTGTGTTTGCCTCAAGGCCTAATTTATACTTTTCCTGCCCCTAGACCAAGTATACTGGGGCTCTTTTCCATGTGCAGCAGTACCCCTCCCATTCCATGTGTACCCCCCTTTTACATTGTGTAACATCCATGTACTGCAACCCCTCTCTTTCATGTACAGCTCCCTTGGGCAATAGCTTCTCTATTTAATATGTTTCTACCCATTTGCAGTTTTCACTTTCATATGTAGCAACCCCTATTTCACATTGAGGTGACCTCTTGGGCTGCACACGCCCAAAGCCTGGCCTTTGTGGCCTTTCCAGAAATCAAGACCTGGTTTGCCTCCCAAGCCAAATGGTCAAAACCTCCTCTTGGTCAAAATATGAGGCGAAGTATTTCCAATTGGGTGCAGACAGCAGTAAAAAAAAGTTTTAAAACGCTTGCCATACTACATTTATTTCGAATGCAGGGATTTTTAATTTGCCAAAATCCCTGCTTTAACTTGTACTTATAATTTATCTAGACACAGGGACCACAACAGAACAGCTTTGCATTATTTATGACAATAGTATGGAGAACAGATTTGTTCTGTGACAACATGGCTGCCCAGGGGCGTTCAGCTGCCTCCGGGCCTACTTGGCAGTAAGGTAATGGCCAATAATTTACAGCCTCCATTAAGAACACACGTCTGGCCCTGTAATCTTACACACGGCTGTGTACGTACAAAGTCTGCGTGGGCATCATTCCTACGCCCCGAACGTTTCACACTCCTTGTTTTATTTTCCTGTCGGGCTAAGATAACTGTGATAGAAGCAGACGGTGGTTTAATACAGCAGCCATTTCTCATCTGTCGTCTGTTTCGGGAATGTCAGTTGCCTCCTAAATTAAACTTATTCTGCTGCTTTAGCCAGCCCTCAGAAAATGCTCCTGACAAAAACAAATAATTCACGCTGCAAAAAAATATGCTACAATATTAAAAAAAAACTCCCATAAATATGAATAAGGCGTGTTGTAGAGATCAAATATTGAGCGTGATAAATGAGTAATGCGAAATCAAAAGAAACCAGGCAGCAATTACACACAGTCTGTGAATCTGGTCAGAACATGTCCCCTCTGGTATCTGCGGTGAAGAATGCCCTTGATCATGAATTAAGTGGGAGTTGAGAAAGTGAAGCCACTACAACTTTATGCTAATAGCCCTGTCAACATTTAAGTTAACAGTTGTGAATTTAGGGCTTAGTTTCTGTTATCTAGAGCTTAGGCCGTCGTCCCCATTTCCTAGCAAGTGCTGTCAAGAGACACCGTGGGCCCAATCCAATTCACCATTATCTCCTAGTGGATATTTTTTCCATCTTCTGTTTAATATAACTTTTGCACTCTGCAGTTGAAAAAATAACAAAAAGTAGGTGAAAATGTACTGCTAAAATTATTCTGAGTATTTTCATGCTTGCTGGTGACTTAAGGGACCCTGAGTGTGCGTGCGACTTCAGCTGAAGTTACTGGATTACTGGAACCGCCAGCGGGACCGCGGAAGGGACCATGAGAATGGCGGCACTGGCGTAACAATAGGGGATGTGACCTCTGCCGCTGCGGGGGGCCCGGGGCCCCCCTAGGGCCCGCTCGGGGACTTTTGTGGTGCAGCAGGGGTCGCAGCATAAGAGGAGAGCATGGCCGCAGATCGGTGGGGAGGAGGGACATTTCCCCCCTCCCTCACCTCAGGCTTTCCTCTCAGCGCTCCCCTCCTGCAATCATTGGTGGCAGCGGGCAGGCAGCGGCGGCGGCAGGCGGAGCACATACCTCCTTCTTGCCGGAGGTCTTCCGATCTCTAAGAGCAACTTCCTGTTTACACAGGAAGTTGCATGAAGCTCTTAGAGATCGAAGCCCTCCGGCGAGAAGGAGGTATGTGCTCAGCCTGCCGCCGCTGCCTGCCCGCTGTCACCAATGATTGCAGGAGGGGAAGCGCTGAGAGGAGAGCCCGAGGTGAGGGAGGGGGGGATATCCCCCCCCCTCTCCACCGATCTGCGGCCACGCTTTCCTCTTATGCTGCGACCCCTGCTGCCCCTCAAAAATCCTTGAGCGGGCCCTAGGGAGGTGGGGGGGGGGGGGCACAGATTTTTTTTTTTGCAGGGGTGCCCGGGGATTTCTAGGTACGCCCCTGAATGTCGGGGGACCTCGTGGGCTATGGGAGCCTGGAGGAAGCCCAAGGTGAGTCCAGATTTCCTTTTTTTGGCACTGCTCAGGGTCCTTTTAAAAAGCATTGTATTTATAATGTGAAAATATCACCTAGGTTCAGGAGAAAAGGTGAATTTGATCAGGCCCAGTGTGTCCAACTGAGTGGGGCGGAATTGGATGTGTAAAATGGATCCTATGTTAAAGGAACACTATTGATTAACATGTTTTTTTTTCATTTTAGATAGGAAATGGTTCAGAAGTGCTGCTAAGTACTGGTGTACACTTTTGAATCCTTATCTCTCGTTTACTGTTGTCTAATTCCTTTCACACATTTCTGATAGCAATTCTGACAGCAGACTGAGCCATGAGGGGAGGGGGAATTCCCTCACAGTGCACTTGTTAACTCTGTGTGCGTGTGAGAGAGAAAGCTCTGCCTGTCTCTGACTGGGCTTTCTGCAGAGAGCAGAGGAAATGTATTTTATGTGCAACATAAACATTTGTAATTGTGTGTGTGAAACCTGACACCAGACAAGTTTTTTATATAACTCTGCTTCAATATTACGCTGTTCTTAGCATGTCAGACTGTAGAGATTCACCTATGCAAATGAGACGTTCCAAACGTAGCTAAATCTACACACAATGAATTACAGCTTTTGCCTCTGATATTTAACATGAAAAGTAGGAAAATGTTTACACAGCTACTTAGACTTTATTTGTATATTGTCACTTTAGAACACTTGGTTTAATAGTGTTCCTTTAAGCATAGGATACATTTACACTTGGCA